>NC_053041.3:511151396-511454426 GCF_002575655.3 Aegilops tauschii subsp. strangulata
TGCCCGACCACTGCAGAAGATAGAGAGAAGATGAAAGATGTTCCCTATGCTTCAGCCATAGGCTCTATCATGTATGCAATGCTGTGTACCAGACCTGATGTGTGCCTTGCTATAAGTTTAGCAGGGAGGTACCAAAGTAATCCAGGAGTGGATCACTGGACAGCGGTCAAGAACATCCTGAAATACCTGAAAAGGACTAAGGATATGTTTCTCATTTATGGAGGTGACAAAGAGCTCATCGTAAATGGTTACGTTGATGCAAGCTTTGACACTGATCCGGACGATTCTAAATCGCAAACCGGATATGTATTTACATTGAACGGTGGAGCTGTCAGTTGGTGCAGTTCTAAGCAAAGTGTCGTGGCGGGATCTACGTGTGAAGCAGAGTACATAGCTACTTCGGAAGCAGCAAATGAAGGAGTCTAGATGAAGGAGTTCATATCCGATCTAGGTGTCATACCTAGTGCATCGGGACCAATGAAAATCTTTTGTGACAATACTGGTGCAATTTCCTTAGCAAAGGAATCCAGATTTCACAAGAGAACCAAGCACATCAAAAGACGCTTCAATTCCATCTGGGATTTAGTCCAGGTGGGAGACATAGAAATTTGCAAGATACATACGGATCTGAATGTTGCAGACCCGTTGACTAAGCCTCTTCCACGAGCAAAACATGATCAGCACCAAGACTCCATGGGTGTGAGAATCATTACTGTGTAATCTAGATTATTGACTCTAGTGCAAGTGGGAGACTGAAGGAAATATGCCCTAGAGGCAATAATAAAGTATTATTTATTTCCTTATATCATGATAAATGTTTATTATTCATGCTAGAATTGTATTAACCGGAAACATAATACATGTGTGAATACATAGACAAACAGAGTGTCACTAGTATGCCTCTACTTGACTATCTCGTTAATCAAAGATGGTTATGTTTCCTAGCCATAGACATGAGTTGTCATTTGATTAACGGGATCACCTCATTAGGAGAATGACGTGATTGACTTGACCCATTCCGTTAGCTTAGCACCCGATCGTTTAGTATGTTGCTATTGCTTTCTTCATGACTTATACATGTTCCTTTGACTATGAGATTATGCAACTCCCGTTTACCGGAGGAACACTTTGTGTGCTACCAAACGTCACAACGTAAATGGGTGATTATAAAGGTGCTCTACAGGTGTCTCCAAAGGTACTTGTTGGGTTGGCGTATTTCGAGATTAGGATTTGTCACTCCGATTGTCGGAGAGGTATCTCTGGGCCCACTCAGTAATGCACATCACTATAAGCCTTGCAAGCATTGTGACTAATGAGTTAGTTGCGGGATGATGTATTACGGAACGAGTAAAGAGACTTGCCGGTAACGAGATTGAAATAGGTATCGAGATACCGACGATCGAATCTCGGGCAAGTAACATATCGATGACAAAGGGAACAACGTATGTTGTTATGCGGTCTGACCGATAAAGATCTTCGTATATGTAGGAACCAATATGAGCATCCAGTTTCCGCTATTGGTTATTGACCGGAGAGGTGTCTCGGTCATGTCTACATAGTTCTCGAACCCATAGGGTCCGCACGCTTAAAGTTAGGATGACAGTTATATTATGAGTTTATATGTTTTGATGTACCGAAGGTTGTTCGGAGTCCCGGATGTGATCACGGACATGACGAGGAGTTTCGAAATGGTCGAGACATAAAGATTGATATATTGGACGACTATATTCGGACACCGGAAGTGTTCCGGAGAAGTTTCGGATTTAATCGGAGTGCCGGAGGGTTACCGGAACCCCCCGGGGAAGTATTGGGCCTTAGTGGGCCTAGAGGGGAGAGAGAGGGCAGCAGCCAGGAGGTGGCGCGCCCCCTCCCAGGAGGAATCCTAGTTGGACTAGGAGAGGGGTGCGCAACCCCCTTTCCCTCTCCCTCTCCCTCTCTTTCCTTCCCCCCTCTTTTCCTAGTAGGACTAGGAAAGGGGAGTCCTACTCCTACTAGGAGGAGGACTCCCCCCCTCTCCTTGGCGCGCCTAGGGAAGCCGGCCTCCCCCTTGCTCCTTTATATACGGGGGCAAGGGGGCACCTCTAAACACACTTGATATACGATATTTTAGCCGTGTGCGGTGCCCCCTTCCACCATATTACACCTCGATAATACCGTTGCGGAGCTTAGGCGAAGCCCTGCGTCGGTGGAACATTATCATCGTCACCACGCCGTCGTGCTGACGAAACTCTCCCTCAACACTCGGCTGGATCGGAGTTCGAGGGACGTCATCGAGCTGAACGTGTGCTGAACTCGGAGGTGCCGTGCGTTCGGTACTTGATCGGTCGGATCGTGAAGACGTACGACTACATGAACCGCGTTGTGATAATGCTTCCGCTGTCGGTCTACGAGGGTACGTGGACAACAATCTCCCCTCTCATTGCTATGCATCACCATGATCTTGCGTGTGCGTAGGAAAATTTTGAAATTACTACGTTCCCCAACAGAAACCCTCCATCACAGCGGAGCAGTACCTCGGGCTCCATCTCCAGACGCCTAAGATCTTCTTCCCCTCCTCCGACAGCAAAGTCAGCGGGAGCATCCTCACCGGCCAACCCAATCACGCTGAGATCGACATGGCTTCGCCAAAGAGGTTGTACACTTGTTGCATCTCTTTTTTACTCTACATGTTATATATATTGTCCACTGAGCACACGGATTTGTTCCTTTAGTGTGTCCTTGAAAGAAAAAAACGTAGGAATTTTAATTTTCACTTGTCCTCCTTTTCAAATTCCTATTCATGAAGCACAAGACTAAGAGATAGTAGCATAATAGCATTATAACCGTACATTTTCTTGTGGTTTGACTTAATCTCACCATGCTTCTTTGCATCCTGTGATCTTCCAATTGTTGTGAATCAAACACCCAGATTGGCAGAAATCCTGTGTTTTTAAATTATCTGTTTTGCACGTGCATTCCTATCCTATTCCTGTCTATTTCCTATCCCTGCATTGTTGGAATCCTCCAATTCAAACGAGCCCTTACAGAATTACTTCTCTTACAGATAGTTGTCAAAGAAAACCTTGCGTGGTTTGTCCCGCTCCTGCTGCGCCATCATCCACCCCAGCTCAGCTGCTCCAACACTAGAAGGGTCCAGCACAGCAGGGATCCGGCCTCCAGACTGTCTTTCGCCGCCTCAGATCTTCTTCCCCGCCACTGGCAGCCATGAAAACTGCATTACCATCATCAACCGAGCAGATGACCTCGAGGACTACACGGGTCCGCAAGAGAGGTCGCACTGTTTCGTGTCTGCTTACGTTATGCATCGCTTAATATTACATGCTACTTTATCGTCCTGTTCATCGATTAGACTCTGAGTTAGCTCCAAACTAATGGTCAAACTTGAGTTTTTAAATGGTTGTGGGGTACATATCGGGGCCGCTATCAATAGTATCTATCTACTATCTGGTTAATCTCCGGTGTCTACTATGAGTTTCATGTTGGGTGGGAAACAAACAGTAAAGAAGCCATTATCTGTATTTTTTAACTGAAGCCATTATCTGCCTGCTATTATTGGTTTTGGGTCTATCCACAGGTTGCTACCATCACTCTGGATTTCTGCATGCACTCCTTACATAATCTCACTATGTTTTATTCCTATGCATGACAGTTATTGTAAACAATGGAACTGAACATGTAGAGCAAAAGAGGCGAGCCTTGCGTGGCAATAAAATTTCATGCAGACGTCGCTCCATGGTAGGCGCAAAGGCAGCCCCCCTCCACGCATTTCGAATTGTAATCGAGAGGAAGATATCTGTTCTGAGGGGGATTCAAAAGGAGAAGACAACTCCTATTTACCCCCTGAGGTCTTCGCTCTAACTTGCCATGCTGATGTTGGTTATATCATGCATATGGTGTCTTGCATTGCTTACTTTATACATCAAATATGTCATCTGCTTAGTTTAGACATCCTTTGTGTGAATGCCATCTGTTTAGTTTATTCATTGTTTATGTGAATTGTGCAACGCCATCTTGTTTAGCTAGGCATCATATATGTGAATTTTGCAATGCCATCCTGCTTAGCCAGTCATCTTATATGTAAATTATATCAGGCCATCCTTTTTTCGTTACATATTACATTTGTCAACAATGTTAGTACATTCAACTGCTCTTCGTGTGCATCAGCCATTTGACACGGTGATGGCAAATTCTGGAGTGAAAACAAGGTCTTCAGAGCAGACTATGCTATCTGACGAAGTGCATATCTCGCTGGTTACGGATAGCTCCTCAGAGGAGGATTCAGAGACAGATGACCAGTCCTATTCCCCCCCCCCCCCGAGGTGTATGCTCTAACTTGGCAGGGTTATGTTGCTCATATCGTGCGTATGGTGTCTCGCATTGCTATGTCATTTGATTAGTTTAGACATGCTTTGTGTGAATGCCACCTGTTCAGTGTCTAATTACCATATATGTGAATTATGCATTGCCATCTTGTTGCAAGACATTATATATGTGAATTATACAATGCTATCTTGTTGCAAAGGCATTATATATGTGAATTATGCAATGTCATGCTGTTTAGCCAATCATCATGTATGTGAATTATATCATGCTATCATTTTTTTGTATTACGTGTTCCATTTGTCGACAACGTTTGTATATTCAACTACTCTTCTTGTGCATCAGCCATTTGAAGCGGTGATGGAAGTATCTGGAGTGAAAACAAGGTATTCAGAGCAGACAATGCTACCTGCTGAAGCAGACATCTTGCTGGTTACAGAGAGCTCCTCAGAGGAGGATTCAGACACGGATGACCAGTCCTGTTTCCCCCCTGAGGTCTATGCTCAAACTTGGCAGGGTTATATTACCCATGTCATGCATGTTGTCTTGCATTGCTTAGTTTTTACATCATATATGGATTGCCATCTGCTTACTTGCTTACTATATAAATCATATATTTGAATTATATCATGCCATCATGTTTACATAGTACATACACATCACCTATCTGAATTATGGCATGGCAACCCATTTAATAAATACATCATATAGTTATATCATCTCATCCTGTTTAGTGTTTACAGTCATCATATTTTGAATTATGGCATTCTATCCGTGAATGTATGTGAATTATGGCATGCCAACCTATTTAATAAACACATTATATAGTTATGTCATGTCATCCTGTTTACATAGTCTCATATTTTGAACTATGTATTTCCATCTTTTTTAGTTGGCCATCATAATGTGAAATTGTGTCATGCTATCCTGTTTAGTAAGCCATCATATATGTGAAATTGTGTCATGCTATCCTGTTTGGTTAGACAACATAAATATGAATTATTTCATGCCCTCTTTTATTCCCCACTATCCATTTCACCTGTCTATCATACAATGTCTATACTTTCAATTACTTTTCTTGTTTATCAGCCATTTGAATTGGAGAGCGTGATGGCAGTATCTAAGGGAGTAACAACACGGTCTTCAGAAAAGATAGTGCTACCAATTGATGCAGATAGAACCACGGTTGTACTTGCCCAACGACCAGATCCACCACACATAACCCAGACTCTCGCAGATTGTACCCCTACCCAGTTGGACAGAGAACCAGCTACACCCCTTCTAACCCCAACCCCGGTAGATAGTAACCCAGTTCCAGTTGAGAGAGCACCATCTCCACCACAGAGCACCCAAACATGAGCAGTTAGTAAGGGAACTGCAGTGCCCAAAGCACGAGGACCACCACTCCGAATCCCAACTCAACGCTTAAAGGAGAAGACGATTTGTTCTTAGGTCAGGTTCTGTAGCTATGGTTCATACTCCTTTGCTCTTGCATTACTGTATTTACTCATACCAACTATTTTCAATTTTGAAGGATGGAATTGAAACTCCAATGGCGCAACAGGTATGTTTTAAACCTGTTTCTTTAACTGGTTTGCTGTTGTAACCTGCTCTATGTTGATTTCAGTTTCAATTGAATAAACAGTTATGTTCTCATGTCATGCACATTACAAGTGTTGTTATTGCTCTATAGTTACCCACACTTATATTCTGTCTATTCTGCTTGTCTTGAACAAATATTATTTGAACTGTGTCTCTATCTTGATTTGGCAACAAAAACTAGAATGATATAGACCATAAAGTGACCATGGTACATAGATATATGTTTGTTTCATGCTGTTATCCTGTCCACTTTACTACTGAACTCATTTACCAAAATGAGTTTCATATACAAAACATGGTAAACATGTGATGTGTCTGCTTGTTTCTCTTTTAGAATGCGGACAAAATATTGGAGAATAGTACCGCGTTATCCAATGGTAAAGGAAGTAATGCAGATAAGGTTCAAGATAGTGAGACATCCCTGTTGGTCTCCAAGAAAGCTGATAAAAACTGTCTTGATGTAGTGTTCGAGTTACTGGCCAAAAGTCCTGTCTTGATGTAGTGTTCGAGTTACTGGCCACTACAGTGAGTGAGACATCTTGACGACAGTGAGGGAACCCAAAAGTCCTGTCTTGATGTAGTGTTCGAGTTACTGGCCACTACTGCTGGCACAAGCTCTTTGAACTCGCTGCCTGAATCAGTTCGTCTTCTTGAGTCTCAACTTCAAGTTGAAAGACATCGATCAGATGTGCTGCGACAGGAAGCTAAAGGACTGAGGAAGTCCTTGCAGAATTCAGATGCATACTTTCTGGTGCAACAGCAAGCGCTGGAGTATTTAAGCGCCAAACAAGAGAAAGTTAATAAGCTTGCTAAGTATCTTGCCAGCATTATGGGTACCCAGGATATTGTTTCTTGAGATCTTCTGAAGTGGTTTCAGTTCTGGATTTGTTTTGCTGCGGTGTTTATTTGCGCTGGTCGCCAACTTTGACAACCAGTGTATATGATATGCTGCTTTGTTCCCTATATTTGCACTGGTGGCGAACTTTGATGCCCAGTGGATGTAATATGTGTAATAGCCGTGATAGCCTAGCGTTAGTTGCTTGCGTATTTATTTCCTTGTTGTCTTGTTTATTTGTTTGCTTGTAGTCATTGCAGTTCTTTTTACGCGGTTAGCTAGTGGCTGCAATAACCTATTTTTTAAAACTAGGCCACAATAACCATGGCCTAATATTTACTGTAGTGACACTGGGCCTCCTACTGGCCGTAGAAACAGTGGGCCTTCTACGGGCCGTAGAAACAATGGGCCTTCTACGGGCCGTAGAAACAATGGGCCTTCTGCGGGCCGTATCATCAATGGGCCTTATACGGGCCGTATGATCGATTGGCCAAACATGGGCCAAACAGACCGCATTATGGCCGTAAACGGGCTAGAGTTGGAATCGTCCGTTCATGGGCCGACCATAACGGGCCATCGTTAATAGGCCATATTTGATGATGCTACCAACGTATTAACGTACCACAAACGGGCCGACTGTAACCACGGGCTGAATTTGGCCCACAAGCAGAAAATGACAGTAACAGGCCGTAAGTAAACGAATGCTGGAAATGAGCCCAAGAATAAATGGGCTCTGAGAAGGCCAAAAGATAACATGGGTTGGAAATGGCCCAACGGAATAACGGGCCGTTAATGGGTATAAAGTGATACACTGTTCATTACGGGCCAGTTTCACCACGGGCCGTTAATGGGTGTAAAGTGATACACTGTTCATTACGGGCCAGTTTCACCACGGGCCGTTAATAGGCCAAGAGTTACATAGGGCCTCATATGGGCCGAAAGACGTCATGGGCCATACATGCGCCAGAAGTGAAAATGGGCTGGAATCATATTGGATGGCCCAGATGACGCTACTGGGTCTAATTCAGATAGGGCGTAACGGGCCTTGGGTTAGCGGGCTGTAAATGGGCTATATGTGAACAGGCCGTTAACAGGCTTTCCATGGGCCGGCCCGCCATCTTTTGACCAAGTCAAACGGGCCGGCCTTTTCACAGGAATGGGCCTGTGTTGGGCCGTGCCATGTGTCGACGTATCATAGGCGCCTTCCGTCCAATGACTGGATGACATCTGTCCCAACAATGAGCCGACACATGTTTCCTCCAGCCAATGATGATTTTACACGTGGAAAATCCCCATTGGTCGGGGCTGTTAACGGGTTATCGGATCCAAAACCCGACCCGATAGCTTAACGGCGTTCCGTTACGGTGGATGCCATGTGTCGGTCACCCTTGACGAAAGCACTTCTGTGATGCGCAATTTATCGTCATGGAAGTGGACACTTCCGTGATGATAATTTTGGCAATGTCATGGAACACTTCTACGGCATCACAGGTATGACTATCTTGATTCTGTCATAAATTTGTCATGGATGTACATGCATGACAGAAAACGCGACCTACTGTGACAAACACGTATCATCACGGAAGTGTATTTTTTGTAGTGCTACTCCTACTAGGAGTAGGAATCCCCCCTTGGGTGTGCCCCTTATGGCCGGCCCTCCTCCTCCTCTCCCCTCCTTTATGTACGGGGAAGGGGGGCACCCCATAGACACACAAGTTGATCTTTAGCCATGTGCGGTGCCCCCCTCCACAGTTTTCCACCTCGGTCATACTGTCGTAGTGCTTTGGCGAAGCCCTGCGTCGATAACTTCATCATCACCGTCACCACGCCGTCGTGCTGGCGAAACTCTCCCTCGGCCTCAGCTGGATCTAGAGTTCGAGGGACATCACTGAGCTGAACGTGTGCAGATCGCGGAGGTGCCATGTGTTCGGTACTTGATCGGTTGGATCGTGAAGACGTTCGACTACATCAACCGCATTACTAAACGCCTCCGCCTTCGTTCTACGAGGGTACATGGACACACTCTCCCCGCTCGTTGCTATGCTTCTCCTAGATAGATCTTGTGTGATCGTAGGATTTTTTTGAAATACTATGTTCCCCAACACATTGGACAAGGAGGAGTACTTCGGTAAGACGGCGATGATGTACGTGGTCCTTGAAGACGCGGAGCGTGCGGAGGAGCATGCTCTCAATTTCAAGGGCTCGATCAAGGGTCATCGAGTGATCAAGTGCAACAGGGCTCGCGGGCATTTGACACAAATGGCCGACTACTTTGCCCCCGGTGCACTCTTCATTGACGAGTTTCGCCGGCGTCTTCGGATGCGCAAGACTGTCTTCGATCATTTGTACCAAGGCGTCCGGTCCTTCGATGATTACTTCATCCCGAAGAAGGACGCCGTGAGAACGATTGGCTTCTCTGGTTACGAGAAGTGCCGATGCACTCCGGATGATTGCATATGGCACGGTCGCTGATTCGCGGGACGAGTACCTACGGATGTCTGAAAGCACATGCGGAGATGCCATGGTCAGGTTTGCAACTGCCATGGTCGACATGTTCAGACCTCAGTACCTGAGAGAACCAACTATTGCAAACACTGAGAAGCTCCTGGCAGTCTCAGAAGCAAGACGGTGGCCAGACTTGCTTGGATCTCTTGACTGCATGCATTGAAAATGGAAGAACTGTTCGAAGGCTTTACAAGGGCAATATCAGGGTCATATTAAGAAGCCCACCATCATTCTTGAAGCAGTTGCATCACATGATCTTTGGATTTGACACGCTTTCTTTGGCATGTCTGGGTCTCACAATGACATCAATGTGCTGCAACGATGTCGCTGTTTGCGAGGCTGGCTGAAGCTCTTCCTTGCCACTATACCGTCGATGGACATGAGTACAACATGGACTACTATCTGGTTGAAGGTATCTATCCTCCATGGCCTACCTTTGTCAGCACCATCTCAAACCTAGTTGGCCAGAAAAGGCCCACTTTGCTCAAAGACAAGAAGCAGTTAAAAAGGATGTCGAGAGGGCATTTGGAGTTCAGCAGGCCCGTTTTGCAGTTGTTCATGGACCTGCTAAACAATGGTATCCGGAAACCTTGTGGGAGGTGATGACATGTTGTGTGATCATGCAGAACATGATCGCCGCGGATGAGGGTGACGATGTTGCCGCAACACTGGAATTTGAGAAAATGAGTGATCCTATCCAACTTCCGGACCAGAATCCGGCCACATTTAAGTTTATTCAAATGCATCAACAAATTCGGCATCAACCAACTCACGAGCAGCTGAAGGAAGATCTGATTGAGTATTAGTGGGTGGTGCAAGAGGACAACAATGTTGGGATGTAATATTTGAAAAATTTAAATTTGAACTAGTGTTGCATGCGACTATTTAAACGTCTGTACCCTTTACGTGTGGCTATTTAATCGTGCGGACTTAGAAAGAATTGAGAAAGGTCAGATGTATGCGGCTACTGTAGATGGTTGTCTTCAGCAACAGTGTCCATGAACTAATCCTCTTTGTCCGCGGACTGATGTAGGAGAATTTTTATGGGTTGCGATTGAAGATGTCCTTAGGCCTAATCATTTCGATCGAACCGACAGCCATGGCACAAGCACACCATTTATTCATTGTTACTTCATGTCAGAAGATAGTACTCCATGATTTGCCCAATGCATAAAAGAGTTTAGGTGCTAAATCATTAAATAAAATGAGCTTAGCAACAACAAGCTAAACATAGATGCATATGTTACTAGTCTATGTTACTAACTTCATAGTGGGTAGTGTCATATGTGTGGTAACATAGATGTGTTCATTTGTAACTTTATATACTCATTTTGCATTGGGAAGTGCTATGTGATGGTAACATAATATGTTACTCTATTTGCCTCTCTCCTTATTAACTACTTGCCACCTCATCATTTTTGCTTATGTGGCATCTATGTTACTACCTATATTACTCGCACTATGACCAGCCTAAGGACGCCACATAAATAAAATAATAATATGATGAAGCAATTAAAGAGGAGAGGGAGCATTATGATAACCCTAGGAAGAAAATGTGATAAGCACGCAAAACTATGTAAAATAACTACCAATACATGAAGGAGTATAATTATTAAACAATTTTATGCGAGAAAGTTAGCTACAAAAGCTAAGCACTTACGCATTGAGGAGACTAGTTATTAAGATTTTTAATGCACTTAGCACCTCATCTAAGCACCCATGCATTGAAAGAGATCTGCACACGGGTTCAATATTTTTCTTTTGCGGGAAAAATTCTGATATATTTATCTTTAATAATGAGAGTACAATAAAATTCAAAAATAATAAAAATTACATCTTGAACCATAGACCACCTAGTGACGACTAAAAGCACTGAAGCAACCCGAAGACGTGTCGTCGTCGTCGCCCCTCCCTCGCCGGAGTCGGCAAAATTTATTGTAGTAGACAGTCGAGAAGTCGTCGTGCTAAGGCCCTATAGGACCAGCATACCAGAACAACAATCGCCACCGATGAACAGTAGCGTAGATCAGAAGGATCCAATCTAAAAACACACGAACGTAAAGAAACTACGACCAGATCCGAGCAAATTCATCAAAGACAGATCCGCTGAGCACCTCCACATGCCCATCGATGACGCTAAATGCACCACCGAACAGGGTCTAGATGGGGAAAACCTTATTTCATCTTTCGGGAGCCGCCGTCGCCTCGTCTTTCTGAGCAAGACACAAACCCTAATAAAACTTGAAGAAATATCTAAAAGAAGAGCCCTCCCATCAGCAAGGGTCGAGATCCAACATACCCCCAACCAAGGCCACCAGAGACGAGGAGGACTGACGCCGACGGCTGGCACAGGAATCAATAGGCTTTTTGTGCGAGGAGGCGGCTGCGGCCTTGTTTTTCTTAGACGCGCCACAACCCATAAATATGGGTTCAATATTTTTTACTCATGATATATCTTTTCTAAACATAGTATAGACGCAGACGTTCATATATACGCCTATACACTCATCTCTATGAACACACACGTACACCCTACCCCTATGAGCATTTTCGAGAGTCTGAGTCGTCATATCATCTTGAGATTGACTAAGTCACCCAAGGTACTTCATAGTGGACGAGAACGTTTTCTCTCACTAAACGTGCATCGCCAAATATCCTGAAGATGTGAGCACCAGGACTTAACCTTGGTGAACTGGGAATACCACTGTCCTTTTAACCATCCAACCATAAGTTGATAAGCATAAACTGTACTTTATTATTGCACATCAATATAGTGATTCGTTTGAGATGCGGAAAGCTTTCTTTACCACGAAAAACATGGTGTCGGGCAAAATGTGGACGGACTCTTATGTTCAGAACGAGGCCCTAGCTGAGTTCTACTGTATGTTTTTTTTGGCAATTTCTACTACAGTCTATATGTATTGTAGTTTTGCATGAAGCTAAACATGGTTTTGGATGGTGTACCTGGAGAAAACTCCAGCGAGGCATGCAGAGCGAAAGCGCACAGCTACTTAAAAAGGCAAAGAAGCCAAATATAACTTTTTTTTTCTTTTTGAAATCAGGTTTGGTCTTACAACCACAATACGCTGAGTGTTTGGCTTCTGAAAAACATTACTATCCAAATTTGTCAGTTTTGCGTGCTTCTTTAGGTGGACATCCAAATAAAATCTAGAGAGCTATTATTGAAGGAAGATATAGGTTGAAGCAGGGCTTAATCAAACACATTGGCAATGGTGCAACAACAAGTATATGGAACGACAACCGGCTCCCTTGCAATGAAATGTTGAAACCTAATAGTTGTTTGATCCCAAACCCTCCAAATACTGTTGCGGAATTGATCGATGCCACTTCAGCATCATGGAACAAACAGCTAGTCTTTATACGGATGGATGTACTCATTGTTCTGGGCATACCTTTGTGCACAAGAAACATGGAAAATTTCCGAAGCTGGAATTTTGCGAGTTGGCATTTTTTTGGGGGTGAAATCGGCCTATAGGATGCTCATTGCCGCAAGGCAGAGGAGGGAGGCATGGGTTGTTAGACGTATTAGGGTTTGGAACAATGCTCGATACCCTTGGTGGGTACGGCTGTCATATATTTATAAGGGGGAACCGTACAAATACAAGTTGTGTTACAACACGTATATCTAATATATACTTAGTCTAACACCCTCCCTCAATCTTAACTATGTCCTGAAACACTCAGAAGGTTAAGATTGCGACGACATCCTTCAAAAGAAGGCAAGGGTAAGGGTTTAGTGAAAATATCAGCAAGCTGATCCTTCGAAGAAATAAACTTAATCTGAAGGAGCTTCTGAGCAACACGTTCCCTCACAAAATGATAGTCAACTTCGATGTGCTTCGTTCGGGCATGAAATACTGGATTGGACGAAAGGTATGTTGCACCGATGTTATCACACCAAAGAACAGGCGGCTGAGTTGGGGAGACCTTCAACTCTCGAAGCAATGACTGCACCCACATGATCTCAGCTGTGGCATTAGCAACAACTTTGTACTCAGCTTCGGTACTACTCCGGGACACCGTAGCTTGCTTGCGAGCTTCCCAGGCGATCAAGTTAGGCCCAAAGAACACAGCATGTCCCCCCGTGGATCGCCGATCATCAGGACAACCAGCCCAGTCGACATCAGAGAATGCTGAGATCAGTCCAGAACATGCAGGCTGAAGATGGAGACCATATGACCCAGTGTGACGAACATAGCGCAAGATGCGCTTAACAGCTGACCAGTGAGAATCACGTGGTGCATGAAGATATTGGCACACACGGTTAACTGCAAATGATATGTCTGGTCGAGTAATGAGCAAGTACTGCAGTCCACCCACAATGCTGCGGTACTCTGTGGCATCCTCAGGAGCAAGCAAGTCACCAGCAAGAGCTGTCAGTTTGTCTGTAGCAGACATGGGAGTCGTAGCAGACTTGCACTGCAACATACCGGCACGACGCAGGAGATCCTGAGAGTACTTCTTCTGAGTAAGAGTCAAGCCACCATTAGAATGAAGAACCTCTAGGCCCAGAAAATAATGCAGTCTCCCAAGATCCTTAACAGCAAACTCAGCACCAAGAGAGGACACAAGCCGGTCTGTAGCAGAAGCAGACGAACTGACAAGGATGATGTCATCAACATATACCAGAATGTACATAGTCACCTCAGGTCGCTGTAGAATAAACAGAGACGTGTCTGCTGTAGAAGGAACAAACCCATGCGCACGAAGAGCAGCGCCAAGACGGGCATGCCATGCACGCGGGGCCTGCTTCAAACCGTAGAGAGCTTTGACAAGACGACATAAATGATGCGGCTGAGCAGGGTCAACAAAACCTGGCGGCTGACGCATATAAACCTCTACTTCCAGAACTCCATGGAGAAAGGCATTCTGAACATCAAGCTGTCGAAGCGACCATCCGCGAGTAACAGCCAAAGAGAGAAGAACACGAATAGTAGTTGGTTTAATAACGGGACTGAATGTGTCTTCATAATCAATGCCATACCGTTGTTTGAACCCCTTGGCAACCAGGCGTGCCTTGTACCTCTCAATTGAGCCATCAGCATGTTTCGTCACCTTGAATACCCATTTAGAGTCAATGATATTAACACCAGATGGAGGTGGAACAAGACGCCAAGTGTTGTTTCTTTGAAGGGCATGAATCTCCTGCTCCATCGCAGCACGCCAATGCGGGATGCCAAGTGCCGCTCGAAAATGTCGTGGTTCAGTCGTAGGGTCAGCCTCAGCATGTGCCACACAGGCCGCAAGCCACGCGACAGTGCCGTCAGTGCGCTTCTTCGGTTGGAAGATGCCACTTTTGCTGCGAGTATGGGGACGCAGGACGACAGGCGGAGGTGGCGCTGGAGCTGCCATACCAGAGGAGCCACTATCCATCAGCGGCGAGGAGGACGCACCTGCGGGCGAGTCAACAGGCGCATCCGGTGGCACGGTCAGGGTCGGCGAAGACAGACCGGGCGTGATCGGCGTCGACGGACCAGGCGACGAAGACTCGGTGACCTGCAAGGCCTCCGGCTCAGGGGAGAGCGCCGCGGGTCCTGCCGGCCCGGCCGACAGCTCCGCAGGTTCGGCCGGCCCAGGCGACAGCGAGGCCGCTGGCCCCGGCGACTTGGTCACCCCGTCGGATCCTCGTGCATGGGGCATGCACGCGTGATCGACGTCGGGGTCAAGAGGGGTAGTGGCGGGGGCAGCCTCGTCGAGCGCCTCATCCGGCGTGGCAGCAACTGGCGCAGTTGTGGCCATATCATCATCCAGAAGCTCAAGTCGAGCGCCTCGTCCAGTCCCTGCACCATGGTTAGGCAACAACAGAGGAGAATCTGCAACATCCATAAATTGATCAGGCAAAACTGGAAAAGAGTGCAACTTAGAGACGGGAGTATTGGTGGGTGATGTGAGTGTGGAAAACGGGAAGACAGTCTCATCGAACACAACATCACGAGAAATGTAAACACGATTTGACGGGATGTGAAGACACTTGTAACCTTTGTGGAGAGGACTGTACCTAAGAAACACACATTGTTTAGATCGATACTCAAGTTTATGCTTATTGTACGGATGAAGATGCGGCCAACACGCACAACCGAACACTTTGAGGAGGGAGTAATCTGGAGTTTCATTAAGCAACACTTCGAGTGGAGACTTCATGTGAAGGCGTCGTGTGGGAATCCTGTTTATCAAAAAATAGGCAGTAACAAAAGCATCGCTCCAGAACCGAAACGGGACAGAGGCATGTGCAAGAAGTGTCAGGCCAGTTTCAACTATGTGACGGTGTTTGCGCTCAGCTGCACCGTTCTGCTGATGTGCATGAGGACAAGACACATGGTGTGAGATGCCAAGCTTCTGAAAGAAGGTGTTAAGGTTACGATACTCACCCCCCCAGTCTAACTGGACATGGATAATTTTGTGCTTAAGCAATCGTTCAACATGTGCTTGAAATTGCATAAAGACATGAAACACATCAGATTTGCGCTTAATAAGATAAATCCAAGTAAAGCGACTGAAAGCATCGATGAAACTGACATAATAGTTGTGACCACTAACAGAAGTTTGGGCATAGCCCCACACGTCTGAAAACACAATAAGAGGAGCCGTGACAACACGACTTGATACAGAAAAAGGCAACTGATGACTCTTGCCTTGTTGACAAGCATCACACACTAGAAACTCCTTATTACTCGACTCAACAGGAAGATGATGGCGATGAAGCACATGGCGCACAATGGGAGTAGCGGGGTGGCCAAGGCGAGAGTGCCACTGCGACGACGACACCCGAACACCACTGAAAACTTGAGAGACTCGTGGCACATCAAGTGCGTATAAGCCGTCGCGAGCTCGACCACTAAGAAGAACGTCCCTCGTGTCCCGGTCCTTAACAAAAAAATGGAAAGGGTGAAACTCAACAAACACATTGTTGTCACGAGTTAATTTAGGAACCGAGAGTAAACTACGTGTGACTGAGGGAACACGAAGGACATCAAGCAGATGCAAGGTTTTAGTGGTACGTGAAAGAAGAGATGCCTGACCAACATGTGAGATGGGCATACCTGATCCATTGGCCGTGCGGACCTGATCGTGACCGGTGTAGGGCTGGCGAGTGGCCAGCTTGTCAAGCTGACTCGTCAAATGGTCCGTAGCGCCCGTATCCATGTACCAGGCAGGATCCACCGAGTATGAAGGAGTGAACCCGGGATCCGGTGTAGCAAGAGCAGCTTGCTTCTCATTGCCCTTCCCATTGTTCCCAATGCCAAGAAAATCTCGTTTAAAGCGACGATGGCAGCGAGACGCCAAGTGCCCCTCGATGCCGCAGAGTTGACACTCAACCCCACCACCACATGCCTCGCAGTGGAGCCGCTTGCGGCCAGCTGTCGGAGGTGGAGCGGGCGGACGGGGCTGGTTGCCTGAGGTCGGCGGCGCCTTCTGCTTGGCACCGCGGGCGCCCCCGCGGAGAGCAGCGTTCACAGAAGGGCCCTCCGTGTAGACGCCAACGGAGCGGCGAGCAGCGAGCCTCTGTTCGGTGTTGAGAAGGCGTGCATAGAGATCGCGAGGCGGCATCGGTGTGTCACGTCCATTAATGTTTTCAACGAGAGAATCATAGTCCTCATCAAGCCCATTGAGAATGAACGAAGTAAACTCCTCATCACGAAGAGGCTTCCCAATAGACGACAGTGTATCAGCCAAACTTTTGACCTTGTTGAAGAAGGCCGTGACGGAGAGGTCATTTTTCTTGACCTCACCCAGCTGGTTACGAATGGCAGAGGAACGGGCCAGCGATTGCGAGGAAAAGCTGGAGTCGAGCGTGGCCCATGCATCCCTCGACGTCGCGGCAAAGACGACCATGCCAGCCATGGATGGAGTGAGTGACGACTGAATAGCACCCAAGATGGCTTGATCTTGAGCAGTCCACCGACGATGAGCAGGGTTGGGGACCATGACAGAGCCACCATGGGACGAGGGTACCGGAACCATAGCCGGAGGGCACGGCAGGGAGCCATCAACATATCCTTCAAGGTAGTGGCTACGCATCAGCGGCAACACTTGAGCGCGCCACAGGAGATAGTTATCAGCAGAAAGCTTCACCGTCACTAGATGGGCGAAGTGAAAAGGCCCTGGTTCGGCCATCGGCGCGGAGAGCGGCAGATCAGGCGGCGGACCAGGCGGCAGGACAGCACTATATGGGATTAGTGCATCAGCCGATGGTTGTTGATGATGGCCATAAGCCGCCGGGGAGTGCGCACCATACGGGAGCGCAGGAGGAGCGGCGTACATCTGGGCAGCGGCGTAGGACGTCGGGGCGGGAGCAGCATACGGCGCATACGACGCAGCCGACGGCGCGAGATAGGGCGCCGGGTACGGGCCGCCATACGGCGCCTGGATGGGAGCGCCATAGGGCCCCGAGGCCAGCGGCGCATCGTGGTACGGGGCCGGGGCTGGAGGACCACCGTAGGCCGGCTGCCCATTGGCGCCGTAGGAGGCCGGTGGTGGAGGCGCGCCCCGCGACTGGATCGGGGTGGCCGCGATCGGAAGCGCAGCAGGCGACCGAGGCGGCGGCAGCATGGCGGGCGATCGCTGTGGCGCAGGAGGTTGTGATCCCGTCGCAGTAGATCGGGCCCAGGCAAGTGGAGGCGACGCCAGGAACGGCGACTCCATCGCCAGAGTGGAGAGAGGCGGCGCGGCGGCGGGGGCCGGCGCGACGACAGCAGAGGCGGCGGAAGCGTGACGCGGATCGAACGCGTCGTCTGATACCATGTTAGACGTATTAGGGTTTGAAACAATGCTCGATACCCTTGATGGGTACGGCTGTCATATATTTATAATGGGGAACCGTACAAATACAAGTTGTGTTACAACACGTATATCTAATATATACTTAGTCTAAGATGGGTCAAGGGCTCTGTTGATTCATAGAGGGGCTTATTGAAGACTCCAGTTCCAGCCAAGGTTCGGATGTTTTCATGGAGGCTATCTAGACATTCAGTCCCGACTAACATTGGTAGGGCTCACATGCATATGACTGACAAAAACACATGTGGTTTATGCGGGAAGCCTGATTCATGGAAGCACTTGATAGTTGAATGTACAGTTTCGAGATGCACGTGGGCTTTGGTCGATGACGTGTTGGCTCAAACCTTAGTGCCGACTTGGGAACCAAACGCAAAAAAGTGGTTATTCACATTTATGGAGTCATTATTGCATGCTCCTTTTGTGAAGTTCTTGGTCACCCTTTGGGAATGGGCTGCAAGATGCAAGACTATTCACTAAGGCATTTTTCAAAGCCCTCAAACTATCCACTCTTTCATCAACAGACTTATTGTCGAGCTCAAAATGATTAAGGACAACAAGCCCATGGCTGATCCTGTCCGGTCTATGGCACCCGGGGTTATCAACCAATGACCGAAGGCCTTGCCGCCGCCGGATCCACTCCCCCGCCGCCACCGAACCGAGGAATCAAGTCGTCGCCCCATTCCTGCCAAAATCAGCCGTCGACGCCGCTTTTTCCAAGCTACCGCTTCTTCTCCGAGCAGCCACCTCGCCGGAGCCGTCGCTTGCTTCCCGGTGATGCCGCCTCCTCGCCCTGCCACTGAAGTGCGAGGGCGCCACCGGATTCAATGGGGTGTGCCGACGGCCGTCAGACAACTACGGCGTCGAGTTTGAACACACCGGTATTGGCTCGACACATACTCGTCAGCCTACCTCATGACGTCGCTGTGTGGAGGCTCAGCCTCCCCCGCCCGAAACTCAATTCCCTGCAAATTGAGTTTGGTGAATGCGGAGCTCGTCAGCCCGCCGGTGACAATTGAATCTAGCCCAATTTGGGCAGCTCCTCACATTGTTGTCGATGAGTGGGAAAACATTCGAGAGAGCGATAAGGATGCCATGGCAGCGTTCACTAGGGCACATCGGGAGTATGTGTAAGTTGAGTTGGAGTGCTACTGAAAGGACACCGAGAAGCGCAAAAACGATGACGAGGCAGGGCCTTCATCATCACAAGGCAAGAAGAAGAATACACGAGGCTCCGGTGTGGTCGGCGTCAAGAGTGATGGGTCCGATGATATCAACTGAGACAATCTGTAGTGTTCATAGTAGTGTTAATCGTAGTTTAAGTGGCACGTAGTATTTGAACTATGTTTGTAGTTTGCATGTTTAAACTTTGGTCAAACTTTGTTTGAAATATGAAATATGATCGAAGTAGTTCAAATGTTAGTTTAATTTTTTTATTCTGTTGCCCTATTGAGCATTGCTGTTGGAGACGGTGGCTGCTCGTGTCAAAAAACACGTGCCCAAATTCTTTTACTCCGTCATGACGAGCCGGGCGACGAGCCGAAGCGGCCGCGCACCCAGCGCTGGAGCTGAGCTTGTTTTGCTCCATAGCGCCAGGTGGACCGCTTCTTGGTTGGTTTGAAATATGGAAGTCAATGTAACTGATGTCCTGGTACTTGTTTAGGGTATGCAAGACAAATTAAGGTCAAAACTCATTGTAGTAAAAAAAAAGCAAGCCAAACCCAAATCATTTTGCTGACCACTGCACTATATTATATATATATAAATACAAATCATACTATCGATCACACAACTGACACACAACCTACCCCTTGAGATGCCAAAAGATATTCAGCATAGGTTAGTACATCGACGTCTTCACGTACCATCCGTTCCTAATTTGACGACACTAGGTTTTGACACCTTTATTTTCCTCTCTCCCGACCGAATCGATATCGCGCTCAATTTCTCTCCTACCATCGATGCAAGTAGAGAAAACAAAGGAATCTAGTATCACTGGAACCTTTTTTTTAATGTCCCAACCGGCCCTACAAATGACGAGCGAGTTGTAGAAATACCAAAGCGGCACCTGCCGCCATTGACAACGACTCCATGGGAATGGCATGATGTGCGTCCTTTTTTATCAATGGCTGACCTAATTTAATTTGGTCCTTGCTCCATCATCAGTTTGTCTTCTTGCGCTTTGGCATGGCAAGATATGACTAGATGAGAGTATTTACAGCCGGACGACCCAAATTTGCCTCATACGCTCGGGCGGGCCACCCGGTCACTAACCGGTCGCAAAATTTTGACCCAAACAACCGCCTCAAAAACGGCCCTTAAACATCCGGGCTGACCGACACCTCTCGTATCCAGTCCAAATATGGGATGAATATAGAGCGCCCGGATGCGTTCGTGCACGCCCGCCACGTCGGACTGGCGAATGGGTCCCAGCCGGAAACGCCTGTAAACCCGGCGGTTCGAAGCTCGTCTCCTTCGTCGGACCGGTGGCGCCATGTGGCGCAGCTCCGGCGAGACGGTAGTGCCTAGCCCGGCTATTTAAGTCGACCGGTGGCATAAAAACCCTATCATCCATCCACATTTTCCTCCGCCTGTCTGCAGCTGCCGCCACTTTGCACTTCACCCGTTCGCCTAGTAGTCATGCCCCCACGCCGCCGGGTGAGGAGCGAGTCATTTTTGACACGGGAGCGCCGGCTCGAGCTCCTTGAACAGATCCACACTACTAGGGAAAACCTTATAGACAGAACTTTAGCACTAGCGCTTGTTAAAAAAGGGCGCTAGTGCTAAATAGCAGTAGCGCATGCAGGATAAACGCGCTACAGATACACATGCAGCAGTAGCGCGTCTCTCTTTAAACGCGCTACTACTAAAATTCTCACTACTAACCCGATAGGCTACACATAGTCGTAGCGTTTTTATAGAAACCGCGCTACCGCTAAGTTTATTGTAGCAGCGCGTTTACTTAGAAAGACGCTACTGCTAACGAAAAGAAAATAAATCAAAAAACAAATAAAAAATTAAATGAAAATGAAAGAAATAGGAAAAGGAGAAAGGAAAAAATAAAATGTAAAGAAAAATAAATGAGAAAGTAAAAAAAGAGAAAGGCATAGCAGTAGCGCATTTTCTGAAACGCGCTATAGCTAACTTAGCTATAGCGCGTTTTCGGTAACGCGCTACCGCTATGTTTGACTTAACCAGCGGTTTCCCTCCCCCCGACCACCACTTCTCCCCCAAATCACTCGCCTCACTTCGCCGCCGTGTCCCCACTTCGCCGCCGCCCCACTTCGACGCCGTCTCCTGCCGATGTTGACGCCCCCGGAGCCACCAGAGGCGCGCGCCGTCGATGCCACCGGAGCCGCCCCCAACGCCACCGGAGCCGCACGGCCTCATCAACGCCGCCGGAGCCGCCCACGGCGCCACCGGAGCCACCCTTGACGCCCCTGCCTCCCTCGCCACAACTGCCTCCCTCGCCGTCACCGGAGACGCCCCTGCCCCCCTCGCCACCACCGGAGCCATCCTCTGTAAGCACCCCTCCTCTCTCTCTCTCATGCATAGCACAAACATTGGACATAGTACTAACTAGCTAGGTTAACTAGTTTAATTAGGTTAATCTAGGTTAGTGCAAAAATTTAGTTAGGGCTTTGACAGAGAACTAGTTAGGTTAACTAGTTTAATTAGGTTAATTATCTAGGTTAAGAAAAAAATTATTTAGGGTTTTGACAGAGAACTAGCTAGGTTAACTAGTTTAATTAGGTTAATTATCTACGTAAACTAGGTTAACTATCTAGCTAGGTTAATTAGGTTCGTTAGGTTACAAGCTAGGTTACAGGAAAGTTTTATTTTAGAGCATTAGGTCAGAAGGGTTAAAGAAATGGAGTTCCTTTGCAATTTAATTGGGTTCTGTCCTAGGCAGAGAAGGGTTAGAGAAAATAATGTGCGTGTGTGTGTGTGAGAGAGAGAGGAATAGCTAGAACAGAATTTGGGTTCTGTCCTATGCAGAGAAGTGTTTAGTGAGGTCATTTTGCAAAGGTTTTTGATTTTTGAGAAGACCACTATTTTTCTAGGAAAATAATTTAGGCAAGTTTTATTTTAAAGATGACCCCTTCCTAGACTTTTATTGTTGACTATATCTTTTCATTGAAGTGGCCATGTTATATCTTTTCATTGAAGCGGTTCGTTTGTGCCCAAGTGGCCTTTTGTTGTTTTCAGGGAATGAAGCCGAGTGGCCTATGTTTTGCCGGAATGTTGATTCATTGTCGTGCCGGCAAATTTCACGTGCTCGATTTGTCCACTTTTTAGCAAAGGTCATGCTGAAATTTTCCGTGAATTGCGGGATGACCTGTGCTACAAACTAGGACATATCGAGTGCCCGGGATTTGCCGCACCGGGAAGGAGTCAACGTTCCTGCAAAACATAGGCCTTTTTATGTCATTATTCATTTTATTAGGTCTAGAATTAATTGAATAGATTTAATCGTAGGAAACATGGCTAGCAACGATGAAGGACAGGGTTCTGGTGATTGTGACAACGTCTTACTGGCGGCAGACGAATTTTTGAGCCTTGCCCACAATCAACGGATGTTGTTGCTAGGCCCACCTGTCGCATCGGAGACTGAGACCGACATCCAGACCGGCGCTGAGACTGAGACAGGCGCTGAGACCGGCGCCGAGACTAGCGGAGCCGGTATAGAACCGAGAGCAAAGAGGCAACGGCGCCCAAACCAGCTCGTGACTACTTGACTGGTGGTCACCGAGGTGGACGACGGCATTTTTGAGCCAACAGCGTCCAAGGAAGCACGCGCGTGCTACGGCAATCAAATAGGCTGCATCATACGGACAACCGCCACCATTAACGATGAGAAACTAAAGAAGATAGATAATATGAGGCCCTCCCTCCTAAAGAAGCTGCACCAGATATTCTTGTTCCCGGGCCGGGATGAAAAGGAATATAAAAATCCAGATAAGAACCTGGCAATGAAGAACATAAACAAACACGCCATGACCAAGTTTAGCGACGCGTTGGCCGCCTCAAAAGCAAGGGTGAAACATCGGATCGTCAATAAAAAAGAACCCTACTCCGAGATTGTAAAGGATAATCCAACAATCACGGAAGAGCAGTTTGAAATGTTCAAGGCGGCTTGCGAGGCCGAAGCTACCAAAAAAAGTCGAAGTACATGAAGGGGCTTCAACAGAGGAACATGGGGTGCCACCACCTCGGAAGCCGTGGTTACGGCGGGAAGAGGTCCATATTGGCCAAGGAGGACGCGGAACGCGAAAGTCTGGGCATCGCAGAACCCTTGGCGGACTTCACCGTCCCGCAGGAGCATGACGTCCTCAGGGCACGGCACCATTGGGACTCAGTTAAGAAGGTTTTCAAGACAAACCCGGTCACGACGTAGTTCATGAGACTGCTGGTAATTTTAGTTTCTGATCAATTCGACTGCACGTTTAGTCATATTTGTAAACGATCCTTATTCCTTTTGCAGAGAGAGCAGCACAGGATTGCGGCCGAAAGCAACTCGCCATCTGAGGCGTTGGCGAGGCCCAAGTGGAACACTCGATTCAACCGGGCGTTGAACATATTGAAAGGACTCCCGGTGGACACTCGGCCGTCGTATGGACGCGTGCACGGTGTCGGAGACGGCGCCACGTGGAAGAAGTACTACCGTGAGACCATGGAGGAGAGAAAGGAAATGCAGAGGTTAACTGAAGAAAACATCGAAAAGAAGGTTGAGATTGCGGTTGAGAATAAATCAGCTGAGACAGTCGCATGATACGTCTCCAACGTATCTATAATTTATGAAGTATTCATGCCATGTTTACAATAGTTTTATATGATTTTGGTATGATTTGATTAGAATTAACCCAGACTGGCGCTGTTTTCAGCAGAAGTACCGTGGTGTTGTTTTTGTGCAGAAATAAAAGTTCTCGGAATGGGCTGAAAATCAACAGAGATTTTTCCTGGAAAATATAAAAAATACTGGAACAAAGAGTTACCGGAGGGGAATCCCGTGGGCCCCACGAGGGTGGAGGGCGCGCCCCCTGCCTCGTGGACTCCCTGTGGGGTCCCCTGACTTGTTCTTGACGCCAACCTCTCCTATAAATCCCCATACTTCCAGAACTTGACCTAGATCGGAAGTTCCGCCGCCGCAAGCCTCTGTAGCCATGAGAAATCAATCTAGGCCCTCTCTGGCACCCTGCCGGAGGGGGCCATCATCACCGAAGGCCATGGAGGAGGATCCCGGAGGGGCCATCATCGCCATGAAGGCCAAGGACCAGAGGGAGAACCTCTCCCCATCTAGGGGGAGGGCATGGAGGAGGAAGCACAAGGGGGAGAACCTCTGCTCCTCTCTCTCGGTGGCGCCGGAGTGCCATCGGGAGGGGAATCATCGCCGCGGTGATCGTCTTCATTAACATCACCATCAGCATCACCATCCTCATCTCTTTTACGCGGTCCACTCTCCCGCACCCCGCTGTAATCCCTACTTGAACATGGTGCTTTATGCTACATATTATGATCCAATGATGTGTTGTCATCCTATGATGTTTTGAGTATATATCCTTTGTCTTTGGGTTGATTGATGATATAGATTGGATGAGTTGTATGTTTTATTTTGGTGTTGTCCTATTGTGCCCTCCGTGTCGCCCAAGCGTGAGGGATTCCCGCTGCAGGGTGTTGCAATATGTTCATGATTCGCTTATAGTGGGGTGCTTGAGTGACAGAAGTATAAGCCCGAGTAAGGGGGTTGTTGCGTCTGGGATAAAGGGGACTTGATGCTTTAATGCTATGGTTGGGTTTTACCTTAATGATCTCTAGTAGTTGCGGATGCTTGCTAGAGTTCCAATCATAAGTGCATATGATCCAAGAAGAGAAAATATGTTAGCTTATGCCTCTCCCTCATATGAAATTGCAATGACGACTACCGGTCTTGTTAACAATTGCCTAGCACAATTCCACACACCAATCCATCATTATTCCACACTCGCTATTTACAATATTTAGTAATATATTCTAACTTTATGATAACATCACCTATTTTTATGTTTTGGCTCTCTGATTTCATGCAAAGTTATCCTCTTCATACCCACAACGTAGTTTTATTTCCCGTTTCTAGTTGGAAGCAAACGTTCGGTGTACGTAGAGTCGTATCAGTGGCAGATAGGACTTGAGAGAATATTGATCTTACCATTAGCTCCTTGTGGGTTCGACACTCCATACTTATCACTTCCACCTTTGGGAATTGCTACAATGATTCCCTGCACTTGGGGATTATCAAGCTCTTTTCTGGCGCCGTTGCCGGGGAGCAATAGCGTGGGGTTGATATTCTCGTGTGTGCTTGTTTGCTTTCTTCACTAAGTAGATTTTGTTTTTCCTTTTTGTTTCTGTTTAGTTGTGGGTGAAACATACAAAAAAAATTAAAAGAATGAAAATACAAAAAAAAACTTGCCTATCATGCCGAAAAAGTTTTTCAAAAAGAGAAGTGATTGGAAAGTTATGCATTGAAGAAGTGAGGGTCGACATTGAGGACTTGTGTTCATGCTCATGGAAACAATGTACAATTTTTCATGGAAGTTTCTCTGTAAATAATTATCCCCTTGTATATATCAATTGTATTATAAAAATAATGTGCCAAGCTTCGGTTTTAGATGATTAGATTGCTTGTTTACTATGAGCAGTACAAAAACAGAAACTTTAGCTGTAGTGCGTGAATTTACATTTTTTACTGGAAAATCAAATGGTTCTGAAACTTTTTGCACATTACTTCTGTACAAATTGTTTAAATTTTCATAGTTTTTTAGAATTTTTTGGAGTTACATAAGTTTTTCTAAACTTCCAGATTACTACAGACTGTTCTGTTTTTGACAGATTCTGTTTTCTATGTGTTGTTCGCTTATTTTGATGAATCTATGGGTAGTATCGGGGGGTATGAACCATGGTGAAGTTGGAATACAATAGATATAGTTCTAATATGAAATTGGAATAAGTTTGAAACAGTACCTAAAGATAGTGATTTGCTTTATTATACTAATGGATCTCACAAAGTTTTTGTTAAAGTTTTGTGTGGATGAAGTGTTAGAACATCGAGGAGCTATCAATATGAGAAGAATAAAGAGAGGCAAGAGTTCAAGCTTGTGGATTCCCAAGGCACCCCAAGTAAATATTCCAAGGATACTCAAGCATCTAAGCTTGGGGATGCCCCGGTTGGCATCCCATCTTTCTTCTTCAACAATTATTGGTATACCTCGGTTTTTGTTTTGTTCACATGATTTGTGTCCTTTGTGTTTTTTCTTTTTCTTTAAGAACCATGCTAGTATGAGATGTCCCTTCATCAATTTATAGAATGATTCATGTGCTTCACTTATATCTTTTGAGCATGACCTTATAGAATGCTCTTTGTGCTTCACTTAAATCTTTTGAGTATAGTTTTATAGAATGCTCTTTGTGCTTCACTTAAACATTTTGAGTACAGTTTTATAGAATGCTTCGTGTGCTTCACTTATATATTTTGAGCTTGGATATCGGTTAGTCTATATTAATTGTAGAATGCTCCATGAACTTCACTTATATCTTTTGGAGTATGAATAATACTATCATCTAAAGCGGGTTTGGAAGATTGTCAACTTTAGGAATTAGTGATCCCACTATTCCGAATGAGAAGAATTTTGCTTATGTGGAGAGTATAAAAATTTCTATGCTTGTAGATCATGAAAAGAATGCTTTATGTGATGGTTATATTTTTTAATTCATTCATTATGCTACCGAAAATTATTATGAGGGAGGAATATATGCTTGTAGGAGTTGCAATAATATCAAGTTTCCTCTCTATGTGCTTAAAGTTTTGAAGTTATACTTGTTTTGCCTTCCTATGATAGTTTATTCTTGTTCATATAAATTATGTGCTCACAAAATCCCTAGGCATAGGAAGTGGGTTAGATTAAAATGTGCTAGTCATATTCTTCATGATGCTCTCTTTATGTTTCAATTCTTTTCTTTTATGTGAGCATCATTGAAATCATCATGCCTAGCTAAAAGGCATTAAGGAAAAGCGCTTGTTGGGAGACAACCCAACATTTAACCTTACTGTTTTTGTGTGTTTACATGACTAAGGTACTATAGTAATCATGTTTTATATCTTTTGTTTCAATAAAGTGCCAAGTAAGACCTTTGGGAAGACTCGGGTGAAAGTTAATGTGATATTGCTGTAAAAAACAGAAACTTTGCGCTGACGAGATTAGCTGTCATTTTTTTACAGAAGAGTGATTTTGAGTTGATTGTTTTTGCATAAGATTAATACAAAAAATCCTCACGTCCACCAATTTATTTCATAATTTTTGGAGTAGCAGAAGTATGGTTGCTGTTCAGATCATTACAGACTGTTCTATTTCTGACAGATTATGTTTTCATTGCATAGTTTGCTTGTTTTCTAGTTTCTATGACTTATATTTCTCAATATAAATTGTAGAGATGGTATGGTACAATAGGCATTGTGTGAGAACAATTATGAACCTTGTCTTTGACAGTACGAATGTGAATGGTTTACTCTTTATCATACTAACCTATCTCACGAAGTTCCGTTAAGTTTTGTGTGATTGAAGTTTTTCAAGCTTTGGGTGAGATATCGATATAAGGAGAATAAGGAGTGGAAAGACCCTAAGCTTGGGGATTCCCAAGGCACCCCAAGGTAATATTCAAGGAATACTCAAGCGCCTAAGCTTGGGGATGCCCTGGAAGGCATCCCCTCTTTCGTCTTCAACACTATCGGTATACCTTACTCGGAGCTATATTTTTATTCGTCACATGATATGTGTTTTTCTTGGAGTGTATTTTCAATTTTACTTGCTGTTTGAATAAAATCATTGGATCTGAAATTTTGAATGAAAAAGAATCCTCCCATGGCTAGTTAATTATTTGACTACGCAGTGTTCTTCACTTATATCTTTTTGGAGTAGTTTGTCATTTACTCACGTGCTTCACGTATATCCTTTGAGTAAATGGTATAATGGATTGAATATCATAAATTTGAATTTATATACATTTCATATGCTTATAACATGGGGAGTAATGACTTCACACATAATAAGTATAGGTAGTAAACTTATTGAAAGTTAGCAAACGCAGAATTGGTCACTTGAACAATTCATGAAAGAATATTGAAGGAAGAGAGATTTCACATATAAATATACTATCTTGGACATCTTTTGTAATTGTGAGCACTCATTAAATATGACATGCTAAAAGGTTGATGTTGGACAAGGAAGACAACTTAATGGGTTATGTTTTCCTATATCTGAAACGTTATATTGTCTTGGATCATCCAACATGCTGATCTTGCTTTTCCCTCTCATGCTAGCCAAAAAATTTGCACCAAGTAGAGATACTACTTGTGCTTCCAAACATCCCTTAAACCAGTTTTGCCTTGAGAGTCCAGCATACCTACCTATGGATTGAGTAAGATCCTTCAAGTAAGTTGTCATCGGTGCATGCAATAAAAATTGCTCTCTAAATATGTATGATCTATTAGTGCGAAGAAAATAAGCTTTATACGAACTTGTGATAGGGAAGAAATAAAAGCGACGGACTGCATAATAAAGGTCTTTATCACAAGCGGCAATATAAAGTGACGTTCTTTTGCATAAGATTTTGCGCATCCAACCATAAAAGCGCATGACAACCTCTGCTTCCCTCTACGAAGGGCCTATCTTTTACTTTTATCTTCTACCCTTATACAAGAGTCATGGTGATCATCACCTTTTCTTTTTTTTCACTTTTTCCTTTGGCAAGCACCTTGTGTTGGAGTGATCCGGATATATATATCCACTTGGATGTAGGTTTTCATAAATTATTATTGTTGACATTACCCTTGAGGTAAAAGGTTGGGAGGCGAAACTATAAGCCCTATCTTTCTCTGTGTCCGATTAAAACTTTGAACCCATAAATATCACATGAGTGTTAGCAATTGTGAAAGATTAAATGATAGTTGAGTATGTGCAGTTTGCTGAATCAAAGCTCTTAGATAGACCCTTCCCGAAAATAAGATGAATTGCAATTGTTTGATGACTAAGAGCATGGTTTGTTAATTTTCAAGAAAGTTTATGATCTATACTTTGACATGTGAATAGCTTGTTACTTGATCATGAGAAGTTTCATGAGTTGAGCTACTGTTATGATATATAATGATGGTAGAAAAAGTGATTGGAACTATCATTGATCAAACTTATTCACTTACTAGCATTCACACTTCATAAATTATTTCTTTTATCATTTACCTACTCGAGGACGAGCAGGAATTAAGCTTGGGGATGCTGATACGTCTCCAACGTATCTATAATTTATGAAGTATTCATGCCATGTTTACAATAGTTTTGTATGATTTTGGTATGATTTGATTAGAACTAACCCGGACGGACGCTTTTTCAGCAGAACTACCGTGGTGTGGTTTTTGTGCAGAAATAAAAGTTCTCGAAATGGGCTGAAAATCAACGGAGATTTTTTCTGGAAAATATAAAAAATACTGGAACGAAGAGTTACCGGAGGGGAGTCCTGTGGGCCCCACGAGGGTGGAGGGCGCGCCCCCTGCCTTGTGGATTCCCTGTGGGGCCCCCTGACTTGTTCTTGACGCCAACCTCTCCTATAAATCCCCAAACTTTCAGAACTTGACCTAGATCAGAAGTTCCGCCGCCGCAAGCCTCTGTAGCCCCGAGAAATCAATCTAGGCCCTCTCTGGCACCCTGCCGGAGGGGGCCACCATCACCGGAGGCCATGGAGGAGGATCCCGAAGGGGCCATCATCGCCATGAAGGCCAAGGACCAGAGGGAGAACCTCTCCCCATCCAGGAGGGGGGGTGATGACCCACAAGTATAGGGGATCTATCGTAGTCCTTTCGATAAGTAAGAGTGTCGAACCCAACGAGGAGCAGAAGGAAATGATAAGCGGTTTTCAGCAAGGTATTCTCTGCAAGCCCTGAAATTATCAGTAACAGATAATTTTGTGATAAGGTAATTTGTAACGGGTAACAAGTAAAGAAAGTAAATAAGGTGCAGCAAGATGGCCCAATCCTTTTTGTAGCAAAGGACAAGCCTGGACAAACTCTTATATAGAGAAAAGCGCTCCCGAGGACACATGGGAATTATCGTCAAGCTAGTTTTCATCATGCTCGTATGATTCGCGTTCGGTACTTTGATGATTTGATATGTGGGTGGACCGGTGCTTGGGTGTTGTCCTTACTTGGACAAACATACCACTTATGATTAACCCCTATTGCAAGCATCCGCAACTACAAAAGAAGTATTAAGGTAAACCTAACCATAGCATGAAACATATGGATCCAAATCAGCCCCTTACGAAGCAACTCATAAACTAGGGTTTAAGCTTCTGTCACTCTAGCAACCCATCATCTACTTATTACTTACCAATGCCTTCCTCTAGGCCCAAATAATGGTGAAGTGTCATGTAGTCGACGTTCACATAACACCACTAGAGGAGAGACAACATACATCTCATCAAAATATCGAACGAATACCAAATTCACATGACTACTAATAGCAAGACTTCTCCCATGTCCTCAGGAACAAACGTAACTACTCACAAATCATATTCATGTTCATAATTAGAGGGGTATTAATATGCATAATGGATCTGAACATATGATCTTCCACCAAATAAACCAACTAGCATCAACTACAAGGAGTAATCAACACTACTAGCAACCCACCGGTACCAATCTGAGGCTTTGGGACAAAGATTGGATACAAGAGATGAACTAGGGTTTGAGAGGAGATGGTGCTGGTGAAGTTGTTGATGAAGATTGACCCCCTCCCGATGAGAGGATCATTGGTGATGACGATGGCGATGATTTCCCCCTCCTAGAGGGAAGTTTTCCCGGCAGAACAGCTCCGCCGGAGCCCTAGATTGGTTCTGCCAAGGTTCCGCCTCGTGGCGGCGGAGTTTCTTCCCAATAGCTTGCTTATGATTTTTTCTCGGACGAAAGACTTCATATAGCAGAAGATTGGCACATGAGGGCCACTAGGGGGCCCACGAGGCAGGGGGCGTGCCCAAGGGGGTAGGGCGCGCCTCCCACCCTCATGGCCAGGGTGTGACCCCCCTCTGGTATTTTCTTCGTCCAGTATTTTTTATTAATTAAAAAAATGACTTCCATGAAGTTTCAGGACTTTTGGAGCTGTGCAGAATAGGTCTCTAATATTTGCTCCTTTTCCAGCCCAGAATTTCAGCTGCCAGCATTCTCCCTCTTCATGTAAACCTTATAAAATAAGAGAGAATAGGCATAAGTATTGTGACATAACGTGTAATAACAGCCCATAATGCGGTAAATGTCGATATAAAAGCATGATGCAAAATGGACGTATCAGGGGGGCATGGAGGAGGAAGCACAAGGGGGAGAACCTCTCCTCCTCTCTCTCGGTGGCGCCGGAGTGCCATCGGGAGGGGAATCATCGTCGCGGTGATCGTCTTCATTAACATCACCATCATCATCACCATCCTCATCGCTTTTACGCGGTCCACTCTCCCGCACCCCGCTGTAATCCCTACTTGAACATGGTGCTTTATGCTACATATTATGATCCAATGATGTGTTGCCATCCTATGATGTTTTGAGTAGATATCCTTTGTCTTTGGGTTGATTGATGATATAGATTGGTATGAGTTGTATGTTTTATTTTGGTGCTGTCCTATTGTGCCCTCCATGTCGCGCAAGCGTGAGCGATTCCTGCTGTAGGGTGTTGCAATACGTTCATGATTCGCTTATAGTGGGTTGCTTGAGTGACAGAAGCATAAGCCCGAGTAAGGGGGTTGTTGCGTATGGGATAAAGGGGACTTGATGCTTTAATGATATGGTTGGGTTTTACCTTAATGATCTTTAGTAGTCGCGGATGCTTGCTAGAGTTCCAATCACAAGTGCATATGATCCAAGAAGAGAAAGTATGTTAGATGATGCCTCTCCCTCATATGAAATTGCAATGACGACTACCGGTCTTGTTAACAATTGCCTACGACAATTCCGCACACCGATCCATCATTATTCCACACTCGCTATTTACAATATTTAGTAATATATTCTAACTTTATGATAACATCACCTACTTTCATGTTTTAGTTCTCCTATTTCATGCAAAGTTATCCTCTTCATACCCACAACGTAGTTTTATTTCTTGTTTCTAGTTGGAAGAAAACGTTCGGTGTACATAGAGTCGTATCAGTGGCAGATAGGACTTGAGAGAATATTGATCTTACCTTTAGCTCCTTGTGGGTTCGACACTCCATACTTATCACTTCCACCTTTGGGAATTGCTACGACGATTCCCCGCACTTGGGGATTATCATCGCAATAGCGGTAGCTGCCGCAAAACAGGTGATTGCAGATATGTCTGGTGTCTTGGTTCCGGCCGTTTTCAATTGGAGCAGGCAAAATCCAGAAAAAATTGTAGCGAACTTTCCCCTTGCCGACTTCTTCAGGAGCAGCTCGACTAGCGTTGCACCAGACCTGCACCTGCACTTGCTCCCGCACCGGCTCCCGCACCTGCTCCTGCACCGGCTCCCGCACCTGCTCATAGCAAGCCGTCCTCCGTCTTGGACGTGCTCGGCGGTGCTTCGTCTCTTGCTGAGCTCGACGCCCTCACGGTATCTGTCACACCGTCCCTCTTCAATAAATGTATAATCTCTCGTTTCTGTTGCCTTTCGGATGTCTCACGTCGCAGACATGTCTTTGCAGGCCGATGTAACCCCGTGCACCATATTTTACAGCATCGGTGACCAGAAGGTGGACGTGGGGAAGGCGACGATAATGAAGCCGAAGGAACCATTGTTCCACAGCCGGCCGATCCCCCTGACGTCTTCAAGGTTTCCGTGTTCAGTGTCAAACCGGGCCATGAGAATTTGGCTCCTCCGGTACTAGGGAGAGATGACGATGAGACCCCGCGGCGGCTTGGTGGTTGCAATGGGTGGGTCCTGTTGTGGCCAAAGAGTCTGCTTCGCTTGGAGGCGGCCGAGAGCACACCCACGAGCACGCAGCCTCAGCAAGGTATGAGCATCAACACCCCACCTACCCAATTAGTGTCGGCTGCCATGCTGGGTGATAGCAGACGGGGTGAGGAAGAGGCTCCATTAGTCGCTGATGATGTCGCCATAGATGAGGATGAGGATGACGATGACATTGAACAATATCTCAATACTGGCACCTATGATGAGTACTTAGGGTTTGAGCGTCATGAGTCGGTGCCTGAATTGCCGCCTCCGGATGCTTAACGTATTATAGATGAACTTCCAGTAGGAAAGAAGCATAGGAAGAGACGGAGGAAGGGCAACAAAGCTGCTTCTATGATCCAGCCGCCTCAGCAGCCTCGGGTTCAAGACCGTATACCTATCCCCGGTGCAGCAAAATTGCTTATCGCCGGTGAACCAATCCTACCTAAGGCAGCGTTAGAGGCCACACACGACAATCTAAGGAGACTTCATGACGATGTGCTGTGGAGAGAGGAAAGCCTCATCGCCTCGGAAAATCCAGGATACCCACTCTACGTGGTTAACGTGCCGCAGCAAAGGTCGTACGTCCACACATGCCCCGCGGACAAGTTCTTCCTTCGATTCAATTACATCTTCGACATGTTTCACTTGAAGAAGCTGGATTTTACGTGTTTCCACCTTTTTGCCTTGAACATGAACTACATCATCGGGATTGAGCAAATACCTTATATCTGTGTCGCTGACCCGTACTTCATGCACGAGGGCTTCTTGGCAGTCTGCGCAGAGCACCGTGAATACGCGAGGGACTACATCGTCTATTTCATGGTCGCTAATAAGGAAAAGGAGGCGATTCTCGTGCCTTATCATCCCCTGTAAGTCATCCGCGCGGATATCCTTCCTTCGATTTCAATCATTCATTTGCACGGTGGAGGCTAATTAATTTGAGGTGTACTTATTTTTGCGCAGAGGCGGGCGCGGCGTCCTCATCATCCTTTACCCCCAATACTCCCACGCTCTTTACTTGGACTCGTCGAAGAACATGAACAAAAAGGATTGCACCCACATCAAGTCTGTTCTCGACAGTGCTATCTTTTACTACGACGTACGGGGTGGAGAGATCAAGGACAAGAAGAAAAAGGACGGCAGGCCCGCCTTCGGCCATAAGACCGACTTCTGCTGCATCCAGCAACCGAGTGATTCTCTTAGTGATGGATTCTATGTCCTACACCACATGCTGGAGTACAGACGGGATCATCAGGACCATCGCATGTCACCTAAATCCGGCGATGCCCATATTCTACAATGGGCAAAGAACGTAGGAGATATCCCATATCATCGACTTTGAGCTGAGTTCTATCACATCCAGCATGAACTTGCCCAAGTCATCATGAAGGAGGTCCTCGACAAAACAGGTATGTTCTACGAGGAAGGGCAAATATCGCGGTAAGACGTCCGAACACGCTTAGTCGCTCGGCGTCTCGACCTGAAGCCTTTCCCTAAGCTCGGGGACTATCTCCCTGACTTGGAGATGGATGGAACGGCATGTTGGAGTGATTGTCGATATATGACAATGTGTCTATTTAGTCCATACTTTCTGAATGACGAAACTTTGAGTTATGCACGACGAAACTTTATTTGTGATGTAATTAAACCGTCCTCCTCAACTAGTGAAGATCACTCTGGTTAGGGCATTTTGGGTACGATGAACTTTGTTATTTATGCTTATGATATGTTGTTTCTATTTTTGCCAAGTCTGTCTCTTTCTGTGTCTCAACTATGTATGTTGCATATCATCGACTCATGTGACGATGCAAGTGCATAGATCATCGACGACGAAGAAGTGAAACGCCAGGAGTATACGACGAGTGGCCGGAGTGTCAAGCCCAGGTGTACCAGTTTCCAGTTTCTGAGCGACAGCCAGTAGTTAGTTTAGGTTCACGCTAATGCGAGAGAGGGATACGAACTCATGTACTGCATAGTTCCGCTCTCACTCATAGTGATAGCTCTTCTCGCGTATATCATTGTATATATGGATGACGATGTAGTTGCAAGTAATCGAGACTTGTATCGCTATTTTTGAGATGATGATGAGAGGCCACTTTGTGTTGGATGATGATTATGATGATGACATGATTTGATGAGACTATCTGTATGTATATGCTATGATTACATTTGTATGTGTTTGATATGCTAAAGATTATTGTATAAAGCCTGTTCAAATACAAAACAAATATGCAGAAAAAATAGAAACTAATAAAACTAGCAGTAGCGAGGGGAATAAAGTTAGCAGTAGCGCTCTCTTACCAGTAGCGCGTCCTGGTTAAAAGTGCTGCAGCTATTAGCAGCAGTGCGTGGCACCAAAGCCCGCTGCTGCTAGCCATGTATAGCAGTAGCGTGGGACGACACACGCTACTGCTACATGTTAGATGTAGCGCCTTATCAGTAGCGCGGCACCCCGCGCTACTGCTAGGCTTTTCCCTAGTAGTGCCAGCCTAGGCGTGAAGCCCGATTCGCCGCGGGGCTGCATCCGGATGCAGTGGATCCGGAGGAGGAGGACGAGGAGGAGGAGGAGGAGACGGAGGAGGAGGATCTGCGGGACACAGGCAACGTGGATGTGCAGGCGGAGAGCATGCCACCGTCCTCAATTATCTCCGGTCATAGTCGGCTACGGAGGCCAGACGCCATTGCCTGCAGGAGATGGAGGCGCAGCAGGCCGCGGAGGAGGCGTAGATGCTCGCCTACATGGATGAGGTGGAGCAGGAGGAGGATGAGCCGGAGCTCTCCTACCCGCCCATCCAGCCGGCGCCTGACACCATCGTCGTGGACATCTCCGATGACGAAGAGTAGTTAGGGTAGTACGTATGATTTCTTTTGTATGCTTTGTACGGATCTAGGGTTTAAAATATGAGAGAGACGGATGTAGAGTGCCTAATTTGAGACGTGACCGGTCACTGTCCCCCGACACGCCCGGTCACTGTCCCCCGACACGCCCGGTCGCGTCCGTGAGCATTTGAGGGACCGAATTTACAAAGTCCGGTTGTAGATGCTCTGAGGATGGATGACCATCCTAATCTTGGTCCATATGGGCCATATCGTGGACGTAGAGTTTTTTTAGCTCGGGTGAACAGTAAAATTAAAATAAAATCTAAAAGAATTTTAAAAATTCCAAATTTATTTGGATGAAACATTGACAAAAGTTTTAAGTGCTTGCAAAAAATCGTCTTGAAATCATATTCCTAGAAGGCGTGGCAAAAAGAAAAATCGGTACTCTGAAAATGCTACTCTCAAAAGCATTTTGGAGTACTGAATTTGTTTTTTTTTTTTTGCTACGCCTTACAGGAATGTGATTCCATGATGCATTTTTGCAAGCACTTATAATTTTTCTCAATTTTTCTCATCAAAAAATAAGAATTTTTTTCAATTTTTTCAATTTTTTTTATTTTACTGTTCACCAAGCTCATTTGAACTCGGGAGCAGAAAGATACTTTCCCCATATCGTATACTACCTTACTTGCGTGTGCATATCTTTTGAGAAGGACGTATATTGTACCATGGAAAAAAAGAAAATGTATATTGTGCTCATATCTTTTTTTTTTCTAGTTTTATCATGATTTCCCGCCCGAAGGATATAATACTCAGCTTAAATTGTACCAAGTCTAAAACACTTATTTTGAGACAAAGAGAGTATATAATATCAAACTTCAAACGGAATACTGTTTTCCGAAGGATATGCAACATTAATTAGTGAATTATTGCAGTCCTTTTCTTGCCTACACCATGTCCTGTCTGTATAGTTTATTGGCACTGGTAATCTCGTGGACGTGCTTGCCGGCCTTGTGCTGCTTTGGTCATCGCATCATGCATCTCGTACGCAATCCCATATAAATACATCTGTTGATGTTGATGAGCACCACTATTGGACGATCATGATGAAGGCCACATGAAGGGTGCATCGATCCACCCTCTGACCCTCACTTGCACCGATCTGGGGTAGGCAAAGGTCGAGCACGCGTAGTACAAGAACTGAGGACAAAGGTGCAGAGCCCCCCAACCTAGAAGCATGGCCCCAAAAAGTTCCTGTCTGTCTCTCAAGACTGATGCAAAATGCAAAACACATGGTCTAATGGCCTACGATTAACGCTCACGCTATAGAGGCGTGTACAAATGCTTAGTTTCACCATCACGTGTAAACACCCATACAAGTACCTTTTTTTTCTAACACGCGCTTATATATGTCAGTACACCTGGTGGGGCATGCAGTTCACTGTGCTCAAAGAAGTGGCTTTCAATATTACTCCTTCCGTCCGAAAATATTTGTCGAAGAAATGAATGTATCTAGATGTATTTTAATTCTAGATACATCCATTTTGGCGACAAGTATTTCCGGACGGAGGGAGTATTATTTTTCATAAATGGTGTTAAATCCTTGAGTTTTCATAACTGGCATTACAGCTGTCCTTCGAAATTGAAACTGTTGTGGAATTGTCACGGCAGATGTCCTAGTGAAAGGACTTAATCGTGGAGCATCGCAACTAGGAAGCTTAAAGGGGTTAAAACGGGACAAAGGACACGAGGGTTTATACTGGTTCGGCCCCTTGAGGTGAAGGTAAAGGCCTAATCCAGTTTGAGGTGATATTGCTTATGTTTCGATTACTAGGGAGCGAATCCGCTTGACCTAGCATTCGATCTGATGTTACCTGTCCTGAACCGCCGCCTGGTCGTCCCTTTATATACAGAGGTCGACGCCCAGCGGCTCACAGAATCCCAGCCGGCTCATAAACAGTGTCCGGCTCGGTCTCTAACTATCTCTGCCTTACAATACAAGTTATGTACTTATGGCGGTTTATCTCTACTGGTCTTGAGTCTCCTTTGGGCCTTGGGCCTTTGACCGAACCGCCATCTTCCAAATCTGTCTTGGGCTTCATGAATCGCCATAGGTATAGCCTGGCCCCTCCTGGGCGCGTCATACCTAATAGTTATATCCCCAACATTAGGCCCCAGATTGATTTGAACTGGTTCATGTCAATCTTCAACACTTATAAAAAATATTATGCTCTTCATTGTGCGAGAATTTGTAACCCGCCAAGACGTCATCTTCTGGATTTGCGATAACCCGCCATGACGTCATCTGTCATTACTTCACACTTTATCCAACATATCAACGGATCCTTATCTTAATGACCATCCCGAGAATCGATGTGTCCTGGTAGCTGGATAACCATATTTTCGGCCTCCTCATTTTTCGGGCCCACTTAAGAGCCTTTCCTTATAAGTAGGCACGACCGGTCTTCCCTCATTCTCCCCCTTTCCAGTGTCTTCTTCCTCTCGCAACTCTTCTGCCGCTCGAGCTCCGCCGCTGCCGCAGAGCACCTCATCTTCCTCAACCTCGGCCGCTGCATCAACCTGAGTCGATCCAGAGAACGGCGGCGATCCTCCACAGTAGATCTGCAGCTATAAGTTTCTTCCTTCCCATACCTCAGATCTGCATTTAGGGTTTGCGGGTTTCTCTGTGTTCTTCGTAGTTCACCGTAGTTCATCTTCCATGCTTGTACCGCGAGTTTCTTTGATCTGAAAACGGTATACAACCAATGCGGCAGTTGTTTTATTCCCACTTTTGATATCAGTAAATCCCCTTTCCTGGAAGAAAAGATCTTGTGAAAGCTCATGAACTCATCTGTACTGGTTTTTACGTCTAGATTTATTTTTCTTTTCTTGAACAGTCGTTGATCCAAAATAATAGCTGCAACCTGTGAAACTTGTTTATGTAACACTTAGGCAAAAACTGCATTTGTTAGATCCATCTAGCCATGGCGGCTCAAATTGCCGACTTAAATTGAAATGCTCAACAGACATCATCCAACTTATCATGGCGGCTTAAATAACTTCCACTGATCATGGCGCTTTACGTAACCTGACATAATTTAGTCATATACCATTAGGCCCATTTGTAAGCCGCCATCTTGAATATGTAGTGTAATATTTTTCCTCTTCGGCTTAAGTTTGAACCGGCAATTTCACTCTTTGTTAGGCTTCCGTCTTCATAATGCCGCCCAAAACACCCACTTCATGCAATTGGGTCAAGTCCATCGTCACAGATAGTACACTTGACGACTTTGTGAAGACTGGCTTTCTGCCAAAGAAGGAAATCATCTCCTACCGTGCACCTGATCCAACCGAGGAAAAGCCTCAGCCCAAAGAGGGGGAAGTCACCGTCTTCACTAACCACATGAACCGGGGCTTTTCCCCACCCGGCTCAAAGTTTTTTAGAGACGTCCTACACTTTTTTGACCTCCGTCCTCAAGACATTGAAACCCAACTCCGTGTCTAATATTTGCAACTTTCAAGTGTTCTGTGAGGTGTATCTTGGAGAAGAGCCCAACTTGCTACTCTTCAGAGAGTTATTTTATTTGAACTGCCAGAATGAATGTGCCAACGGGCCTAGCTTAGAACTTGGTGGGGTCTCAATCCAACGACGGAGAGACGCCAGTTTCCCTTATGCAAATCCACCAAGTCACCCCAAAGACTGGAACCAGACATGGTTCTATTGCCAAGACACTTCTCCGGCTGATGAGAACCCTCTGCCCGGCTTTCGTGCCCTGCGCCTCGAGTCTAATCATCCTCTAGCAGACAAGTTGTCCGCTGCTGATCGCCAGAAACTTGCCCCCACCATGGCTAAAATCAAGGCTCTTTTGGGGAATGGTTTAAGTGGTATCGACTTGGTCCGGGTTTGGCTTGCCTGGCGGATCATTCCATTGAGCCGCCGTTCTGGTTTGATGTGCACCTACACAGGCGAGAAGAATGATCCTCTGCGGCACAGCCCTGACAATTTACCTGACGGCATCATTGATGATATGACAAAGTCGCTCTTGAACGAAAGCCTAGCAGACTGTGGCAAGGTGGGCTTAAGCCTTTCTGCAAAGCTAACCCGGCCCTAGCGGTAAGCTGCCAAACTGAGCATTTTTACCTTCATCCTTGATGTTTTGTCTTTACTCAGACTTTTGCTAGTTTTCACAGGCTAATGACAAATTTTGGAAGACAAAGTACGATCATGAAGCTGCAAAGAGAGCCAGGAAGTCCAAGAGAGCCGCCAGGAAAACCGCCGCCAAGAAGAAAGGAAACAAGACCAACGCCTCAGACTTGCTTTGATTAGAAGATACCTCTGAGTCGGAGGTAGCCCTTGACTCTCTGGGCTCCTTTTTTGACCACCTTATTGACACTGATTATTATCAGGAGGACACGAGAACGAGTCACGGAGTGGATGAAGAGGTAACTATTATTTCCTCCGACTCCGAGCCTTTGCCAAGACAGAAAATCCAAAGAGTAACCCGGAAAGTAAGATTTTCACATCCTTTAGCTTATCAAGATCCTCAATTTCTTTTGAAGCGACAGATTCATGAGAGCCGGAGGCAGACCCGGACCAGCAAGGACGCAGAACTCTCCTCCGGCTTACCAAATACACCAAGGAAGCGCCGGAACGAGGTCACCTCCGACCTAACTCCTTTTTATCCTTTGGCGGGTCTCACTCGTCAACCACTCAACTCTTCTGACTCGAATTATCAGGAAACTTCACCTCCCTCCGGCGACTCACTCCAGTCCAACATGCCGGCTTTTAAGACCGCTCCAGGGTAATGATAATTTACTTATCCTGTATTCATTTCAATTCTTTATATTTGTACTGATATTTTGATCTTTATGCAGCGGAAAAGCAAAGCCCAGCAAGAAGGTGAAGAAGAGCAAGCCAGCCGAAGAACCCTCCATCAACAAGCCAGAACTCTAGACGGCCGCACCGGAAGCCTCTGTTCCTGAGCCGCCGCTTGAACCGGCTCATGACATGCCAACACCAACCGCTGACCCGCCTGTTGATCAAGCCGCCGACGGCTCAGTAACCCTTGAACCTTCCAGCCCAACCAAGACAGACGACCCACAAGATGCTGATGTTGAAATTACCCGGACCGGCTACACTGAGCCGGGGAGACCTACTGTGCTAGCCAAGTGTTCTGCCAAGGAAGAGCACCTGGAACGCCGTAAGGTCAGATTTGACATTGCTGATTATACTCACATGAGCATTGGGGAAGTTTTTTCTGGATATCTTAGCCAAGTGCACAACAGCCGTGACCTCGAAGTTGATATGGTGAACAAATGCACCAGAAATTTGAGGTATAAACTCTTTCCCTTCACTGAATTATCCTTACTATGCCAGCCCCCAAGTCTATTGCTTATGATGAATATGTTGTAGATCCGTAGTCCCCAAGGGCCGGTTTAATCAACATGAATGAGCCGGTCCTTCACATGCTTGTGCAGAATATAGACCTTGTGTAGATTTTAACAGCAATATGCATTAGCCCCCAAGTGCCAAGTACTCTTGCTTGCAAAGTGCTTGGGACTTACTCTCATGAACCGCCACTTAGATAAAACCTTTGTTAGACATTAGCCCCCAAGTGCCAAGTGTTGTTGCTTGCAAAAGGCTTGGGACTTAATATTGTACGCTAATATTCATGATTTTTGACCCGGTATTTGTACAGGCCACCACTACTCAACTTCAATCAGAACTGTCTGAATTGAAGAACCGCCTGGAGGCTCAGGAGACTGAAACTCAAAAGGCCAATTCCAAATTTGAATTCAGTGTGGCTGAACAAGAGAAATTGAAATCCGAGTTTGAGGTTGAGAAGAAGGCCTGGGCTGAAGAAAAAATTCCCTTAACCCAACGAACTGAAACAGCAGAAACGGCTCTTGAGGAGGTGAGGTGCTGAATTGTCCGGCTTAAAATGCCATGTATCTCAGATGGTCTCAGCAATCTTTGGTAAGTCAGCCTGCAAGTGTCAAATATTGAATCTTTCTAGTGATCATATGAATTGTCATTAACTCACCTGGTATTGCTATGCAGGCCCCAGGAGCTCCAACCTCAAGCAGGACATGCTGGTGAAGCTGAAGGCAGTTTACACGCTCGTGGAACAACTTTACACTGGATCTCAACGTGCCTTGGCCACAGTTGCCCTGTCAAATGAAGTCCCCACACTCCTCGTGGATGTGCTAAAGCGGCTTTCTGTGTTGCCCCAGCGGTTCAATGAATTAAGGCGATCATTTGCCAGAGCCTGAGCCGTGGCTGCTTTAAGCCGGGCCAAGGCGTGGCTACCGGAGTTAGACCCGGCCGACATCGCCATTGGATATCCAAGCTTTAAGGAGGATGGCACATCATTTGAACAGGAGGACTTCGCCGCTTGTGTGAAGGAAATACGCCCTGTGGCCACCCTGATTGCTGATGAGGCGGATCTCACCAAGTACCAGCCGGGTTATGACACGGAAAATCAGAGGATTCCAACGCCGCATTATAAAGTGACCAGCCTGATCCCTCCAATCCGTAAGCATACCTTCGCCCCTGAAGTTGACCCGGACGGACTAATTGATGATGAAGCTGAATTTGAAGCTTTGAATGGCATTGACTGGTCATCATCAACCTTCCAGGACAGGGAACAAGACGGAGGAGCGGAAAGGGTTGATCCGGAAGCTTCAGGCCAACAAAAGAACTGACCCGCCGGGCGGCTCATATTTGTACCTTGCTGGACAACAATTTAATCATTTGGACTCGGCGAGTCATGTAATAGGGTAGAAATGACTTTGCTTTTTCGTGCCATCGTGCACGTTTTGGTGCTCAACACTGTTAAGCCGCCGCCTTATACTCTCCCCTTTTTAAACTTATCATCTGTTTTCTTTATGCATAAGAAAGTCTTTGCACTGTCCTGCACACAGAAATAGATCACAAGAACCCTTGGCGGTAAAATATCTTACATACGACCATTAATATTGAAAGAAGAGACACAGATAAGCCTGTTATGAATTACAGCTTTGAAACACAACTATAATATCATACCTGTGATTTTGAATTTGCACTGCCGGTTCATGTAACCTGAACAGTAAGGGTGATAACCCAATCCTTTAGAAGCCAACAATTCCAAATGTATGATGATTGTCATAGGCTGGCGACTTATCATCCAAAACCAAGTCGGGTTAAATTTAAACCACACTTATACTTAGATCTGGACAAAAGCCTCAAGACAAAAACAAAGATTGTGTGCAAAAAACTTAAGCAAAATAGAAAGAAAAAATTGAGGCTTTTGATTCGAATATGATCAGTAAACCGAACCAAAGGGGTTAAGCTAGGATTCGAATACGATCATGTAGGCCCCAATGGCTTTGGCGTTGCGCCGATCAAGAGGGTACCGACAGCTCTGTTCTCTTTGGTTCGAATACGACCTATGTTTGAACAGGAAGCCCCCAAATGACCTTGACAGTTTTTTAACGACTCTAATTCGAATATGATCAAAGTCGGACCCAAAAGGGGTTATGCTATGATTCGAATACGATCAAGAAGCCCCCTAGTGAGTTTGGCATTGTGCCGATCAAGAGGGTACCGACAGTTATGTTCTCTTTGGTTCGAATACGACCTATGTTTGAATAGGAAGCCCCCTAGTGATCATGAGGTTTAACGGCTAGATTCGAATACGATCATGAGCTGGACCAAAGGGTATACGCTGTATTCGAGTACGATTAGCCCCCAATTGGTCGTTTGAAATTATGATGATGAAGACATATGATAATTGAGGATGAAAAGGACAGAAGTCCTATTTTATTACTTATCATAATATATACATCGTCAAAATATGTACATCATGAGAGCCGGTAGCTCAAGTATAGTAAGGCCGAAGATGAGCGATATTCCACGGCTGGCGGGTCTCTTCCTCCGACTTACGTGAGTCTTTGTGCTCTCGAACATCGATGAGGTAGTATGACCCGTTGTGCAAGTTCTTGCTGACCACAAAGGGCCCTTCCCAAGGTGGGGATAACTTGTGTGCATCAGTCTGATCCTGGATGAGCCGGTGCACCAAATCACCTTCTTGAAAGGTTCTGGACTTAACCCGGCGGCTGTGATAGCGGCGCAGGTCCTGTTGGTAAATCGCCAAGCGGGCTGCTGCCAAGTCACACTTTTCATCTAACAGGTCAAGTGCATCCTGATGGGCTTGTTCGTTATCAGTTTCAACGTAAGCCGCCACGCGGGGCGAGTCATGATGGATGTCACTAGGTAGAACCGCCTCTGCTCCATAAACCATGAAGAAAGGCGTATAACCTGTAGACCTGTTAGGGGTAGTATTGATGCTCCATATCACAGAGGGTAACTCCTCCACCCAACAACCCGGCATCCGTTGTAAAGGAACCATAAGCCGGGGCTTGATGCCTTTCAAGATTTCCTGATTGGCTCTTTCAGCTTGAGCATTGGATTGGGGGTGAGCTACTGATGAAACATCAAGCCGGATATGCTCTCGTTGACAGAACTCCTCCATGGCACCCTTGGACAAATTAGTACCATTTTCAGTTATAATGTTGTGTGGAAAGCCAAAACGAAAGATCACCTTTTTCATGAATTGAACCGCCGTGGCTGCGTCACGCTTAATAACCGGCTCTGCCTCAACCCACTTTGTGAATTTGTCAACCGCCACCAGAAGGTGTGTCTTTTTATCTTTGGACCTTTTGAAAGGCCCAACCATGTCGAGCCCCCAGATTGCAAACGGTCAAGTAATTGGAATCATCCTCAATTCTTGAGCCGGCACGTGAGCCCGTCGTGAGAATTTCTGGCAACCATCACATTTACTCACTAGATCCTCCGCATCAGCGTGAGCCGTCAGCCAATAAAATCCATGACGGAAAGCTTTGGCCACAAGAGACTTTGAACCGGCATGATGGACACAATCTCCTTCATGGATCTCTCGAAGAATTTCTTGACCTTCCTCAGGACAGACACAGCGTTGAAACGCCCCAGTGACACTGCGATGATGCAACTCACCATTGGCAATTGTCATTGACTTAGACCGCCGGGTTATCTGTCTAGCCAAGGTTTCATCCTCAGGCAACTCGCCCCGGGTCATATAAGCCAAATATGGCACTGTCCAATCTGGGATGACGTGAAGAGCCGCCACCAATTCTGCTTCTGGGTCTGGAACAACCAAGTCTTCGTCTGTAGGCAACTTGACAGAAGGGTTATGCAGAATATCTAAGAAAGTGTTAGGTGGCACTGGCTTACACTTAGACCCCAGCCAGCTTAAAGCATCAGCCGCTTCATTCTTGCTGCGATCAATGTGCTCCACATGATAACCCTTGAAGTGTCCAGCAATGGCATCAACTTCACGGCGATAAGCCGCCATGAGAGGATCCTTGGAATCCCACTTGCCTGATACTTGTTGAGCCACCAAATCTGAGTCGCCAAAGCACCTTACCCGGCTTAAGCTCATCTTCTTAGCCATCCGAAGACCATGGAGCAAGGCCTCATACTCAGCTGCATTGTTAGTACAGGGAAACATCAACCGTAGCACATAACAAAATTTGTCACCTCGAGGGGAAGCTAAAACAACTCCAGCCCCCGAGCCCTCCAATTGCCTGGACCCATCAAAATGAATAGTCCAATATGTGTTGTCCGACTTCTCTTCAGGCATCTGCAGCTCTGTCCAATCGTTGATGAAGTCCAACAATGCTTGAGACTTGATACCAGTGCGTGGCACATACTTTAAACCATGAGGCCCAAGTTCAATGGCCCACTTGGCAACTCGTCCTGTGGCTTCTCAATTTTGAATGATATCTCCTAAAGGAGCAGAACTAACGACAGTGATGGGATGAACCTGAAAATATTGTTTAAGCTTCTGGCTTGCCATGAACACCCCATAAACGAGCTTCTGCCAGTGTGGATATCTTTGCTTGGACTCACTGACGTAGTAAACCGGCCGTTGAACCAGATATTCCTTGCCAGCCTCCTTGCCCTTTACGACAATGGCCACACTGACAGCACATGTGTTAGCAGCCACATATAATAATAATGGCTCCTTATCAATAGGAGCAGCAAGGACCGGCGGCTCAGCGAGCTGTCTCTTCAAATCTTCAAAGGCAGCGTTAGCAACATCACTCCAGATAAAGTCGTTTGTCTTCTTCTTCATCTGACACAGCGGTATGGCCTTCTCACCTAACCGGCTTATGAACCGGCTTAAAGCAGTAATACGACCCACCAAACGCTGAACATCATTGATACACGCCGGTTTAGCCAAAGAAGTGATTGCCTTGATCTTTTCTGGGTTAGCCTCGATGCCTCTATTAGAAACCAGAAAACCCAAAAGCTTGCCTACTGGCACTCCAAAAACACACTTGGCCGGGTTAAGCATCATCTTGTAGACCCGGAGGTTATCAAATGTTTCCTTCAGATCATCTATCAAGGTCTCCTTATCTCTGGACTTCACCACAATGTCGTCCACATAAGCATGAACATTGCGCCCAATCTGACTGTGAAGACAGTTCTGCACACATCGCTGATAAGTCGCCTGGGCACTCTTAAGCCCAAAAGGCATAGACACATAGCAGAAGGCTCCAAACGGAGTAATAAAAGCCGTCTTCTCCTGCTCCTTAACTACCATCTTGATCTGATGATAACCAGAATAAGCATCCAAAAAGCTCAAACGCTCACAACCCGCCGTAGCATCAATGATTTGATCAATACGAGGGAGCGCGAAAGGATCAGCCGGACAAGCCTTGTTTAAGTCCGTGTAATCCACACACATACGCCAGGTGCCGTTCTTTTTAAGCACGAGCACCGGGTTAGCCAACCACTCTGGATGGAAAAATTCAACAATGAACCCAACCGCCAAGAGCCGGGCCACTTCCTCACCAATGGCCTTACGCCTCTCCTCATTGAACCGCCGAAGAAACTGCTTGACCGGCTTAAACTTTGGATCAATAATGAGAGTGTGCTCAGCGAGTTCTCTCAGTACACCCGGCATGTCAGAAGGTTTCCATGCAAAGATGTCCCAGTTCTCACGGATGAACTCGATGAGCGCGCTTTCCTATTTGGGATCCAGATTAGCACTGATACTGAACTGCTTAGATGAGTCGTCTGGAACAAAATCGACAAGCTTGGTATCATCAGCCGACTTAAACTTCAGCACCGGCTCATGTTCTGTGGTTGGCTTATTCAAAGACGCCATGTCCGCCGGGTCAACATTGTCCTTGTAGAACTTCAACTCCTCTGTTGCACAAATAGATTCCGCTTAAGCAGCATCACCTTCCTCACATTCCAAGGCTATCTTCTGACTCCCATGCACTGTGATGGTGCCCTTATGACCCGGCATTTTGAGCTGCAGATAAACATAACACGGTCGTGCCATGAACTTGGCATAAGCCGGCCGTCCAAACAGGGCGTGATATGGGCTCTTGATTTTGACCACCTCAAAAGTTAACTTCTCAGCCCTAGAATCATGCTCATCTCCAAAGGCTACTTCTAGTTCAATCTTACCCACTGGGTACGCCGACTTACCAGGCACCACTCCATGGAAAGCAGTGTTGGACGTCTTAAGATTTTTATCAGTTAACCCCATGCGACGGAAGGTCTCATGATAGAGGATGTTGATGCTACTGCCTCCGTCCATGAGCACCTTAGTGAATTTATATCCACCAACCTGAGGTGCCACCACTAAGGCCAGGTGGCCCGGATTGTCAACCCGGGGAGGGTGATCTTCCCTACTCCATAGAATAGGCTGCTCAGACCATCTCAAATAACGAGGAACTGCCGGCTCAACAGCGTTCACAGCCCTCTTATGAAGCTTCTGGTCCCGTTTGCACAAACTGGTGGTGAACACATGATACGGCCCACTATTCAGCTGCTTTGGATTGCTCTGATATCCAGACTGCTGCTGCTGCTGAGCTCCCTGGCCAGATTGCTGATTATAGCCACCTTGATTTCCTTGAGAGCCTTGAAAGCTGGAATTTGAACCGCCGCCCGGGGCATGAAAACCGCCGCCACCTGAGCCGCCGCCCGGCCCATGATTGCCGTCGAACATGTTAGAGTTCTTGAAAGCCTTCATGATCGTACAGTCCTTCCATAGGTGAGTGGTCGGCTTCTGCTGAGTACCGTGCCTTGGACAGGGCTCATTTAGCAACTGCTCAAGAGTGGGACCTGACCCGCCGGACCGAGGAGGTGGTCTCCCCTTACGTCGTTGATTGTTGCCCTGCGTGTTGGTGTTAGCCACAAACTCCGGGCCACCGTCAGCCTTCCATTTATTATTGCCTCCTTGATCCGCCGGGTTATGCTGATGACCCTTGGCATTGTCGTTCTTCTTTCCCTTCCCTGTCTTCTCATCGTCAGACTCGGGATCCTTGGCACTATCAGAGTCGGCGTACTTGACTAGAGCCGCCATTAGCTGGCCCATGTCATTGCAATCGCGCTTGAGCTGCCCCAGCTTCTGTTTCAGAGGCGTAAAACGGCAATTATTCTCCAACATTAAGACTGCAGAACCGGCATCCATCTTATCAGATGAATGTATTATGGCTTTGACCCGGCGCACCCAATGGGTCGTGGACTCACCTTCCTCTTGCTTGCAATTAGTCAAATCCACAATTGACATGGGCTGCTTGCATGTGTCTCTGAAATTCTGAATAAACCGGGCCTTTAGCTCTGCCCATGAACCAATGGAATTAGGTGGTAGCCCCTTTAACCAAGTGCGGGCCGTCCCATCTAACATCATGGTGAAGTATTTGGCCATTGCAGCGTCACTGACCTCCAGTAGTTCCATGGCCATATCATAACTTTCAATCCATGCCCCGGGCTGTAAATCGGCCGTGTAATTAGGCACCTTTCGAGGCCCCTTGAAATCCTTGGGCAAACGCTCATTACGCAGAGCCGGTACCAAGCAAGGGACACCTCCAGTCCTCGTGGTCACGCCTGCCTCAATAGAAGTCGTCGGATAAACCGGAAAAGACTGGTAAGCTGCATGCTGAACCGCCTGCTCAGCCGCCCGCTCAGCCTCTAGGCGTATCCTGTCCTGATCAACCAAGTTAGGAGCTCCATCGCGCATCGGGTCATGCCTGCACGGCTGGTCACGACGCCGGGCGTTGCTTGAAACGGCTGCTGAATCTATATGCCTGCTATAACTCGGGCTCCGGCTTGGGCGAGGGGTCGAATGAATCCTGTCTCGACTATAGGAATATGCCTCCTGCTGCGCCAGAGCCGTCTGAAGAAGTTCTCTGACCCTTTGTGTTTGAATCGCCGTCGGAGAGTCGCCCTCCACCGGGATAGCCGCCAATCGTGCTGCCGCAGCGATCATGTTCTCCAAAGGGCTAGAATAATGACCCGGTGGTGTTGGTACATAATGAGGTGGAGCAGTATTCATACGAGGAGGTTCCATCACCCGTGGTTGAACCGGCGTCCCAGCCCCGGGCGTTGCAACCCGGTTTACCTCCGGTGGGTTACTGGGGCCTGCACCGGGTGTGCGGAAGAGGTTTCTAGGATCATAAGTCGGAGGCAGACGGGATTGAGCCTTCGGGTGCCTTCTCCTCATGACCTCATTTGATGCGTTCAGATCCATCGTAAGCTAGAAAGCCTCTAATTGAATCTGCTGAGCTCGAGCATCCAAAGCCGCCCGCTCTGTGGTCATCCTGACGTCCTCCGCTGCTAGGTTTTCCTTGGCTTGTGCTACCTCCTCACGTAACCGTGCCACTTCTGCATCATGTTGAGCCTGATCCGCCGGATTAACCACGGCGGTTAACAGGGCTGTCATCCTATCCATGAGATCCATGAGCACCTGAGCCGGCGGGCGCGCAGGGCCTCCTGCCTCGGCTGCTGCTGACCCGTAGGTTATCGCTGCCGCAGCCGTAGAGTTTTGAACGGGTTGCGTGCCAGCCATGAAGATCCCCACTCTGCTCGGCGACTCAAAGGGGTCCGGAATACTGCTGCCATCGGAACAGCCCCCAAGCCCACCGTCTTGCAATTGATACAATGAATTCGTCTCACCCGTGGACGACTCACCATCAGAGTAGATGGCCGTCTCACCGCCAGACACGGATCCTTCAGAAAATTCCCCTCCATGGATGCATCCCACAAAGGCACGCTTCATGGCGGGCTGAGCCCGGGTGGGTCTCGTACACTGAGCCGTCTCGACGATGTCGGTGCAGATGTCCGGCTCAGGGCTCGGCTCGCCGATTTGGCCGATGAAGATGTGGATTCCGCCGAAGGGGACCCGGTACCCGTACTCAATTGAGCCGGCGTCGGGGCCCCAGCCTGCGTCGTCGATGTAGAGCTTGTCGCGACGACTCTTGGTCATCCGGTCCACCGCGTATCCTTTGAGCCATTCGGAGATGCCCTTCCAGAACTCAAATACACCATGCGCGGGCCCCACGGTGGGCACCAACTGTCGTGGAATTGTCACGGCAGATGTCCTAGTGAAAGGACTTAATCGTGGAGCCATCGCAACTAGGAAGCTTAAAAGGGTTAAAATGGGACAAAGGACATGAGGGTTTATACTGGTTCGGCCCCTTGCGGTGAAGGTAAAGGCTTAATCTAGTTTGAGGTGGTATTGCTTATGTTTCGATTACTAGGGAGCGAATCCGCTTGACCTAGCTTTCGATCTAATGTTACCTGTCCTGAACCGCCGCCGGGTCATCCCTTTATATACAGAGGTCGATGCCCAGCGGCTCACAGAATCCCGGCCGGCTCTGTCCGGCTCGGTGTCTAACTATCTCTGCCTTACAATACAAGTTATGTACTTATGGCGGTTTATCTCTACGGGTCTTGAGTCGCCTTTGGGCCTTTGACTGAACCGCCATCTTCCAAATCTGTCTTGGGCTTCATGAATCGCCATAGGTATAGCCTGGCCCCTCCTGGGCGGGTCATACCTAATTGTTATATCCCCAACAGAAACCAAAACAAAATTTGCTTGCAGCCATCTAGAAATTTTCTACTGATAATCCTACACCACAAAAAAGCTTGAGAATAGTCTACCATGGGATTTAGAGGAAACACCACAAAAAAGCTCAAGAATAGTATTACCATGGTCCAATGTTTTATTTGGTTTCATAATAGTCGACAGCATGTTGGAGCCGTGCATCCTTGAGCTCCTAGGGTAGCTTTCATATACCAATACGGCCTTATGGTTATATAGCTTCACAAGGACAAAACTGTTAATAATAGTTTTTCAGGAGCCTAGAAAGCAACTCCTAGAAGTTAAGATCCACTTCGGAAGCATCAACCAATTCAGGATATATGGTACTCCTTCCGTTCCATAATGTAGTGTGTATAGATTTTTTCTGAAGTCAAACTTTATAGACTTTGACCAAGTTTGTAGAGTAAAACATATACATTTAGAATACCAAATATATATCCTTAGATACATCACAAGACATACTTTCACATTGTATATATTTAAAATTGTAGATATATATATAGTTTTCTCTACAAACTTGGTCAAAGTTCGTAAAGTTTGACTTGTTAGAAAATCTATATGCACTACATTATGAAACAGATGGAGTACTTATGATTCAAAGTATTTGCGTCTCCTTGCTAATGGAATCGAGTGCCCTGCCATCACTGCTTGCACAAGGTTTTTGACCCTTTGTTCAGGAAAAAAAGTAGTAACCGATTGGTGTCGTTCTAGAAGCTCAAGTCAGGCGATCTATTTTTCAGAGAAATGCAGGCAGAAGCAGAGCTAATTTTCTAGAAGCCAGTTGGTATCCTTCTAGAAGCCAAAACCTACCAGTTTAAGAAAAACTGTTGGATATGTTGCAATAAGGCACCATCCCGTCATGACACTTCTATGTAATGGTGCAAAGAGCTAATTCAGTATATTTGAAAAAATGCCTATTTTTACACTTACTAAGAGTTATGTTTTTAATATTATATACTTTTATTCATACCTAAAAAACACTTAAAAAGTAAAAAAGAGCAAACCAATTCAAATGAACACTACTAACAAAGAGCTAGGTAGAAATGAAGGTTACATAAAATCTTTTAAATCATAGCTTTTCTTCATCTTTCTCCATTTTTTCTGTAGATTTCCCTAATTCCATAAGTTTTCCCTATTTTTCCTACAGATCAGAGAGGGCCTTAAACCTTATTTGGTTTAGGGTTAGTTTATATTTTGGTTTGACCGCCAAATATAGATGAGCTATGTACGGTAAGGTAACCTTGCTGGTCGGTTTGGTTTGGGCGTTGAAAACCACAAAATCAAAAAACAAGTGCTTCAACAAGTGCGTGTATAAGTTTCTTAGCAAGGAAGGTGTTTGGCAAGAGTTTTTGCACAACAAATACTTACACTCTAAAACGATATTAGGAAGAAGGGGTCGGGAGGCTTCTCATGGATCTAGCTGTAATTTTCTTCTTTTTCGGGGTTGCCTTGTAATGCTGGTTGGTTATTAGATCTGAGGGTCTATTTCACAAAAAGAAAGGCTACCGATTCAACGTTTTGGAAGGGCTTGTTGAAGGTCAAATCTTTCTTTTCTAATCAAGGTTCATTTAAGGTTGGTGATGGCCAATCAAGATATCTCGTCGGGCGACACTCCATTTGCTCTAGAATATCCGACCATTTACAATATTGCGTTCAAAAAGGAGGCATGGGTGGCCTCGGTTCTTGGTGCTAGCCATTGAACATTCAATTCGGAAGGACTTTACTTGGTGATAAATAGGGATGGCAATGGGGCCCCATACCCGCCAAACCCATGGGGATTTCATCTATTAGGTGGTGGGGATGTGTGAAAACCTTCCCCATGGGGATATTTATCGAAATAAGTTATTCCCCATAGGGTATAATGGGGATGGTAACAGTGTCATATTCCCCAGACCCGATACCCATTGAGGACCCACTTTTTACATATGGCACGTAGGACCATGTATAGTTCTATGTATATACACTGCAACCAACCATAAAAAATCACAAAACCACAAGAGCCCTAAAAAAATATTAACCCTACCTCACGTCCTCACCATAGAAAAAAGGTAGGTTTAAACTATTCAATATTTTGTGTTGCAAACATGCTCGTTATGGCTTGTTATGTGTTCAATAATGTTGCATACACATAGTGTTCACCTCTCACTATTAGTGCATCATGCATTTCTTTTGTTCACCCATATATTGATTATAGTCTACCATATAATATATATGACTACTTGTTCATGGGATGGGAATCCTAATGGGGCCCTGTTTCCCAGTAGGTCCTGGGGTATGGGCAAATTTCAACCCTGATCGTGTAAATGGGGATGAGGATCGATGACGAGGAATTGGTGGGGATGGGGATGTTCTAGGGGTCCCCATAGGGGATTATCCCCATTTTCCATTCTAGTGATAAATGAACAAAACGACTCCATTTAGTTCGTAGAATGATGTCGATCAATCTAACACAGATGCCAGATGTGTTTCAATGCAGGTTGAGTCTTTTCACCATAAAAGTGAATGTATGCGGACCTTACGAATTCCAGGCCCATTTTTTGCATACACATTTAAAACATAAGTTCATTCTAAATTAAAGTTTTCATGTGATTTCTTCAAAGAGATGTAATTCTTACCAAAGATAATCTGGCAAACCGTAATTTGCACGATAACAACAAATGTTGCTATTGTGCTAAAAAAGGAAATAAGTCCTCATTATTCATGTCTTGCCCATTGAGTAACTTGATTTGGTGCACAGTTCATGTTACTTATGCTACTTCCAATGCATGGTGCTTACATGAGGTGCTAAGCAGATTAAAAACTTTAGCAACTAAAGCCCCCAATGCATAGGTGCTTTAGAGCATCTCCACTCGCCCCCCTTGAACAGCCCCCAGGGCGCCTTTTTTAGCACCGGCGCTGAAAAATCGGCCCAGTCGCGCCCCAGGTCCTTCATTATCGCCGGTTTGGACCGAAATAACAACCGGTGAACCCGAGCCGAACCCAGGCCCCCCGGGGGCGTCTCAGGGCGACGGCCGAAGCGAAAAGGTGTGTGGGCCTGCTCTGTCGGCGACAGGCAGACCTTTTCCCGCCATTTTCCCCCCTTTCCCTCCATTTCCTCATTGCTTCCCCCTTCTACCCAGCCGCTCCCGCCGTTCTCCTCCTGCTCCCAGCCATCCGGCCGCCATGTTGCCGAAGAAGTATTCAGCCCCTCGCCATGCTGCCGATTCCACCCAGCTGAAGCAGAGGAAGCCGAGGGTGCCGATGGCAAAACCACCTGGTGTTTCCAACGCCGAGTGGAGGGCGGAGGTTCAGCGGCGGGAGGCTGTCACCACCGACCGGCGCAACAGGCTCAACGCCAAGAAGGCCAGGGACGCGGCGGTGGCGGCGGCGGCACAGGCAGAGGCGTCTCACGCGGGGATGATGAACCCGCCCGACCACTGCCCGCAAGCTACGTGCGGGAGCCAACAGAGCGTCGCATCGCCGGCCAACTTCTCGCCACCGCCGCTGCCCTGGGGGTGCACACCCTCGCCTGGCTACTCCGACGGTGACGCACATGGTGGGTTCAACCCCAACATCACCTTCCCACATGGTGCGTCGCCACGTGCCTCCCCCTCCAGCCTGAATCCCGACCAGCGCACTCCCTCCCCCGCGTTCGTTGGCCTCCACACCCAGTACAGCTACTCGTCGTCGGCGTACTCAGCCTCGCCGACGCGGCCTCTGAGCTGGGATGCCCTACCCTTCGTGCACACCTAGACACCACATTTCGGCAACCCCGACGCGACCGGCACCGACATGGACGAGATCATCACGAGCGGCTCAGTCTCCGCCGCCTCCTACCCCGGGTTCCACGCGCAAGACGAAACAATGGTCACCATCGTCGACATGGACGACGAGCTCAACGACGCCGCGGAAGGGCAGGAGGAAGAGGAGGAGATGAAGCCGGCGCCACCGAGGAAAGGAAGAAAGAAGAAGCGGGTGGCCAATGCCAGGCCGGGCGAGCCGCGCATCAAGTGGACGTCCAAGGAAGACGAGTGCCTCACCGAAGCATGAAAGACCGTCAGCATCGACCCGATCACCGGCTCGGATAAGAACGCCGACACGTACTGGAGACGGATCAAGTCGGCGTTCGATGAGCGCAAGTTGGTCGACCCCTACTTCGCCACCATCCACATACAGCGCGACGAAAAGGCCATGCCGAACCATTGGGCGATCATCCAGGCGGCCTGCAACAAATAGCACGGGATCGTTGAGGAGATCGCGGCTCGCCCGAAAAGCGGCGCCAACATCGAGGGTCAAGTATGCCCAGTCGCCGGCTCACTTCTTTCGCCGTGTACGTCGCCGACACTTGTTCTTCGGCTGCGCAGATGGTTGGGATGTTCAACATGTATCGCCAGGACAGCAGCGACCAAGAGTTCAAGTTCCTTCACGCCAAGGCCAAGCAGACGTACAAGCCGGACGCGCCCGCCCCGGGGGCGGCGGATGGGCGCCCCGATGGCAACATAAGAGCCAAGATGACGAGGGACGCGACACCGGCTGTCGAGCGACTGCAATCATCGGATCGAGCAGTGCATCACCGACGCCAAGAACAGCGCACAGAGAGGGAGGAGAAATCCGACGCACGGTGGTCAGTGTTGATGACGAAGCATCATGTGAAGCTCGACCTTCTCAGGACCAACGTCGCGGCGAAGAAAAGGAACACCGACCTGGCGCTCTTGATGGAGGCCGACATGTCGACGATGGACGAGCAGGTCAAGGCATGGTACCTGGCGGAGCGCGGCCTCATCCTGAACCAGATGCCTTCGACCACCACGCCGACTCCAACGCCAACGCCCAGCCCGAGCGATGAAGCCACACCGACGCCGACCAGCCCGAGCACAGAAGCCACGCCGAAGCCGTCCAGTCCCACGCCGGAGGAGCCCGTCGTTTTATGCATTCCTTTGTCTACGCATCCGTCCTTTTGAACGCTGAACTTTCGTGTATATTTGATCGCCGAACTGTGGCATGATGATCGCCGAATTTGTGGCATTTTTTGGCAGCGGGAAAGACAAGTTTGAATTTATGTGCGTCTTAGGGCCGAAACCTGGGTGCGCGGCCAGGAACTGGATCGCCCCCAAGGCGAAAAAACCGCCGGCGCATAGGCCAAAACACAATCGTCGGGTGCACTGGGGGGCTGAACGAGTGGAGATGCTCTAACTTGTTGGTGCTAACCATCCTTCATTTAATAATTTTGCCACTAAGTTCTGCATGTATTGGTGGGATTCTTTCATTTAAGTGTTTTGCCTAGGTTCACTTGTATCTTTAGCGCGCATGTGTGCACGCTAGGGCATATTTCTTGTAAACTTTACAGGATATTATTTTATCTGTATTTTTTAGCCATTGTATGAATGTTTTTAGGGATTCAAAAATACACATGTACGCATTACCCAAAACCAAAACCCAAATGAACGCGATGTTGATGAGCATGGATTCACAGATGAAACTTTAAAATAAGGGCCATGAGGCAACACCTCATTGGATGGGCGAAACATACCAATGGGATATATAAAAAAGAAAAATGGCGGCTTTGTACCATTATTGATGACCTCGACAAAATTGCAGAGATGCGCACCTTATCTCAACAAAAGATTGAATTGAAAAATCAATCTAATGAGAAGGTTGCACGTCTTTTACGAGAAGAAGAGATCAAATACTACCAAAGATCCAAAGCTGATTTCATTCTGATGGGTGATGGTAATACAAGATACTTCCAATTGGTCGCCAATCGGCGGCATAGGAAGAAATGTATTTATAGTCTCCAACAAGATGAGGGGAGGATCGAAGGCCAGGAGGAGCTCAAAAAGTATATCACCAACTACTACAAATCTCTGTTCGGGGCGACGGCTGAAGGGAACTTCACCCTTGATGAGACCCGAACAGTTGATATTCCACAAGTCACGGCAGAAGAAAATGATATCCTTACAACACCATTCTCTGAAGAGGAGGTGAGAGATGCGGTGTTCCAAATGGAACATAACAAAGCTCGAGGTCCAGATTGTTTCCCCGCAGAATTCTATCAGAATTTCTGGGATATAATCAAGTCTGACCTTTTGGAGTTGTTCAATTGTCTTCACGCTGACAGACTTGACCTATTCAGACTTAATTTTGGTGAGATTGTCTTGTTGCCGAAGATTAAGGAGGCCGAACGGATCCAACAATTCAGACCCATATGCCTCCTTAATGTTAGCTTCAAAATTTTCACCGAAGTGGCTACAAATAGGTTAAACTCGATAGCTAACTATGTTGTCCGGCCATCTCAAATGGCTTTCATGCAAGGAAGAAATATACTCGATGGAGTAGTAATCCTGCATGAGACCGTCCATGAGATGCACCAAAAAAAATGAGTGGAGTAGTAATCAAGATTGACTTTGAAAAAGCCTATAACAAGGTCAAATGGCCTTTCCTCCAACAGGCCCTAAGGATGAAAGGTTTCTCTGATAAATGGTAATTTTATAACTGGAGGTAGTGTGGCCATCAAAGTCAATGATGATGTAGGACATTACTTTCAAACAAAAAAAGGACTACGACAGGGTGACTCCATGTCCCAAATGTTATTTAACATTGTCGCTGCATGTTGGCTATTCTGATTGAGCGTGCCAAGAAGGACGGCCAGATTACAGGAGTAGTGCCACACCTTGTGGATGGTGGCCTTTCTATTCTGCAACATGCCGATGACACAGTTCTCTTTATGGAACATGACCTGGACAAGGCTCGAAACCTGAAACTCTTGTTGTCATCGTTTGAGCAAATGCCGGGTCTTAAAATAAACTTCAATAAAAGCGAACTTTTCTGCTTTGGAGAAGCCACTAAGGCGGCAGCCGAGTATGCTGACCTGTTTGGTTGCGCACATGGCCAATTCCTGATTAAATAATTGGGAATACCGATTCATTATCGGCGTCTCGACATTGCAGAGTGGAAGCATGTAGAGAGCAGTTAGAAAAATGATTGAGCACTTGGAAAGGCAAGTTGCTCTCAGTTGGAGACGTCTGGTTTTGATTAACTCTGTCCTCACAAATATGGTTCTCTATATGTTTTCTTTCTTCCAACTCCCAAAAAGGGTCTTGCAAAGACTGGACTATTTTATATCCAGATTCTTTTGGCAAGAAGATGGTGAAAAGAAAAAATACAGACTGGCCAAATGTGTGTGGTTTGTAGGCCGAAAGACCAAGGTGGCCTTGAAATTCATGACTTGCAGATCAAGAATGAGGCCCTACTTAGTAAATGGTTGTTTCAACTTCTTACCGAGGATTGGCAAACCATGCCGCGCAACAAGTATCTAGGCCAGAAGGCGGTGTCTCAGCATATTAGACACCTGGCAACTCACACTTTTAGGCTGGCCTAATGGTGGCAAAGAAACATCTCTTTCGCTTTGGGTCTTTTGTGATAAGGTACGGGTTGGAGGTTTGTTTCTCGGAAGACTATTATGTACCATGCGCTATCAGACAATCTAGGTCAGAAAGTTTCAGACTTATTCGAATAAGCGAACGATCTAAGACTATTCTGTACCATGTGCTGTCAGACAATTTTTTTCGCTGACAGAAAATCTTGGCCCAGTAAGCATCCATCTACAAAGTTATATTCCGTGCCATGCCCTGTCAGGGAAAAAAATCGAAAGTGCTCTGTTATACAAATAGATTAATGGTAAACATAAAGCAAACCCAAGAGAGAAGGTGATTTGATCTGAGCTTGGAAGAAGAAGACAGAGAATGGACGGTAGCATCCGGTGGCCGGCTTGTGCGTCATGTTGAGTCATAGCAAATCATGGATCTGATATATCAATGAATAAAAGATGAGGGATTGCCGACACAGACAGTTGTATCTGGACTTCTCGCGGTTAGAAAAAGGAGCAGAGCTAACATCGATGGGATTGATCCTCCTCGACTAAGTGAGCATCGAATCGCGTGGCATGTTATATGCTGCCGGTAGTAACATTTGCAGCCTCGAACATTGCATGTTTTACTTAGGGCGTGTTCGGTAGCTCTCAACGCTCACAAACTCCTCAACTCCTCAGCCACCAGCCAGCCGCCAGCTTCTTGTTAAAATATCCGGAGCCAACGATCGTTCGGGTGGACAGCTTCTCATTTGTTTGCTCTAGCCTGGGCTGGCAGCCGATTTGTCTTGTATACAGCCCAGCGTGAATGGTCAGTACGCTAGAGAAAAGGATGGACCGAATCGGTACGCAAGTCTCACTTGGCGGTGGCACAACTCGGTAATTATCCACAACTCCTGCTTCGCTGTTTTGGTGGAGCTCACCTTTTCCAGCTCCTCGACCCCTCGAATTTTGCACCAGAATCATCACCGGCTTCTCATTCACAACTCCGGGAGTTTCCCCGTTCGGCCCAACTCCAGGTTCGGAGTTGAAGGAGCGAGGAGTCGGAGAGTTACCGAACAGGCCCTTAATCATGTGCCTCACCATGTACGCCAGCTAGCTGCAAACCTAATCCAAGCAATTAGAAAACACGAACACACTCATGACTCATGGACGATTGGATGGGGTTGATCCTCCTCGACTAATAAAGCATATTGTACGTGGATCATTCAACCTCGAACACTGGATGCAAATACTCTACTCTAACCAGAGGGTATTGTTGAGTATGTTATTTGTGCGTGTATATTGACTAGGCTCATCTCTCTAGTTTGTTGTATAGATTAAGGTAGAGGTCTATTTTGTACTTATATATACCGTGCACATTGCACCAAATCAATACATCGTGCAATTCATACATCTTCATGGTATCAGATTTTAGGTTCTAAAACCCTAGCTTCCACTGCCGCCTCTCCTCTCCGCTCGCGCCGCCGCATCCCACTCCCTGCCGCCGCGCGTTCCCCAGCCAAAGCGCTCGCCTGCCCGCGCTAACTCTCCCGCCCGCTCGCGCCGCATCCCATTCTCTGCCGCCGCGCGTTCCACCAGCCAGCGCGCTAATTCTCCCGCCCACTCGCGCCACTTCCCAGACAGGGCGCTCGCTAGCCCGCGCCTCCTGCCAGCCAGCCAAGTCACACGACCTGCTCGCGCGCGATCTCTCCGCCGGCGTCGATCTCTGGCACGCTCGCTTGGGTCATCCCAACCCTGTCACACTTCGTCATATTCTTAGGAGTTTCAGTTTCAGTTGTAATAAGATAGAGGATCACACCTGTCGTGCATGTCGTGTCGGCAAACATGTTCGCCTTCCGTTTAATAACTCCACTACTGTGACGCCCTCGATTCAATCGTACACTAATCATACACGCAAATGTGTACGATCAAGATTAAGGACTCACGGGAAGATATCACAACACAACTCTAGACACAAATTAAAATAATACAAGCTTTATATTACAAGCCAGGGGCCTCGAGGGCTCGAATACATAAGCTCGATTACACAAGAGTCAGCGGAAGCAACAATATCTGAGTACAGGCATAAGTTGAACAGGGATGCCTTAAGAAGGCTAGCACAAAAGCAACACGATCGAAGAGGCACGACCTCCTGCCTGGGAGCCTCCTAACTACTCTTGGTCGTCGTCGGTCTCCACGTAGTAGTAGGCATCGGCGGTGGCATCTGGCTCCTGGGCTCCGACATCTGGTTGCATCAACCGGAAAGAAGAAGAAAGGGGCAAAGGGGGAGCAAAGCAGCCGTGAGTACTCATCCAAAGTACTCGCAAGCAAGGATCTACACTACATATGCAACATTATCAAAGGAAGGTTGTATATGTGGACTGGGCTGCAGAAATGCCAGAATAGAGAGAAGGCCTAGTCCTATCGAAGACTAGCATCTTCTGGAAACCACCATCTTGCAGCAACAGGAGGGAGTAGAGTAGCATAAAGTAAAGTAGTAGAATTGTTATCAACCTCGGCCAGAGATCCTTTCTCGACTCCCTGCGAGAAAGCAATCCCAGGGCCATACTATCCAGTTATCATCACAATCCATTACTCATCACAAGTATCCAGTTCTAGTTGTATCGACCGGGATACAACTCCAAGTGTCCGTTATCGTAGGACAGGCTATCGATAGATGTTTTCTTCCCTGCAGGGGTGCACCAACTTACCCACCACGCTCGATTAACTCCGGCCGGACACACTTTCCTGGGTCATGCCCGGCCTCGGCCAAACAATACGCCGCAACCCGACCTAGGCTTAATAGAGAGGTCAAGCACGCCGGACTAAACCTATGCCCCCAGGGGTCATGGGCCATCGCCCCGAGAACTGCACGTTGCGTGGGCGGCCGGTGAGCAGACCTAGCTACCTCCTTAAAAAAGGCGGGACCTTACCAGTCCAACCCGGCGCGCGCCACTCAGTCGCATGACGTCTATTAAGCTTCGGCTGATGCATACGACACAGAACGCCCATACTATGCCCACGTGATGGTTAGTGCTATCAGGCCAGAGGCCCCTCGGATCAAATATCCAAATCGTAGTGGATTAGGAACGCGCGGTAACAAGCAGAGACTCGCGAAAGATGTGACCCTGTCGCCCCGTCTCAAGGACTTGCGCAAGGGCTAGGAATGCCCGGCCACGCCTCGTAATTATGTCGCGGGCACCCTCTAGGTCAACCCGTCTCCACATCACTCACAATTAAGCTCGCGCGGGTACCCTTCAGGGCCGACCCGTCTTTAGTAACATGGTTCAGTGTAAAGTCATAGTAACCATAGTAACTGTGTGTCCAAACATCAAGGGAAAAACCCGAGGAATTACCCTCGGTGAATTCCACTCAATGTAATCATCAAGGTGAACGTAAGAGGAATCACCCCCGAGGTTCACACTTGAGGGGTTGCACGACAGAGTCGTATCGGAAGTGGTTAAGGCGGAATCACCCTCGATGACCACGACCGAATAGCTACACTACAGGGTTAACATCAGAATTGCTGTAGAGGTCTCACCCTCGGCACTCGATAGTAACCCAGTAGTGTCGAGCAACTAAGGGGAAAGTGATGTGCGGTGCCGGGTCCTGGTCTTCGATCCCGTTGATCAGGTCTTCGATGATGAAGCAGGGGCAACAAGGACAAGGTGGGGGTCACTGATGGATCACTAACCTGTTGGGGATTGTTGCAGAATTTTAAAATTTTCTACGCATCACCAAGATCCATCTATGGAGTTTACTGGCAACGAGGGGAAAGGAGTGCATCTACATACCCTTGTAGACCGCGAGCGGAAGCGTTCAAGTGAACGGGGTTGATGGAGTCGTACTCGTCGTGATCCAAATCACCGATGATCGAGTGTCGAACGGACGGCACCTCCACGTTCAACACACGTACGGAGCAGCGGCGTCTCCTCTTTCTTGATCCAGCAAGGGGGAAGGAGAGGTTGATGGAGATCCAGCAGCACGACGGCGTGGTGGTGGAAGTAGCGGGGATCCCGGCAGGGCTTCGCCAAGCGCAAGCGGGAGAGAGAGGTGTCACGGGAGGGAGAGGGAGGCGCCAGGGGCTAGGGTCCAGCAGCCCTCCCTCCCCCCCTTTATATAGGCCCCCTGGGGGGCGCCGGCCCCTGGGATCCCATCTACAGGGGGGCGGCGGCCAAGGGGGGGGAAACTCCCCCCCCCCAAGTCAGGTGGGTCGCCCCCCACCCCCAGGGTTTCCAACCCTAGGCGCAGGGGGAGGCCCATGGGGGGCGCACCAGCCCACCAGGGGATGGTTCCCCTCCCACTTCAGCCCATGGGGCCCTCCGGGATAGGTGGCCCCACCCGGTGGACCCCCGGGACCCTTCCGGTGGTACCGGTACAATACCGATAACCCCCGAAACTTTCCCGGTGGCCGAAACTGGACTTCCTATATATAATTCTTCACCTCCGGACCATTCCGGAACTCCTCGTGACGTCCGGGATCTCATCCGGGACTCCGAAAAACTTTCCGGTTTCCGCATACTAATATCTATACAACCCTAGCGTCACCGAACCTTAAGTGTGTAGACCCTACGGGTTCGGGAAACATGCAGACATGACCGAGATGCCTCTCCGGACAATAACCAACAGCGGGATCTGGATACCCATGTTGGCTCCCACATGTTCCACGATGATCTCATCGGATGAACCATGATGTCGAGGATTCAATCAATCCCGTATACAATTCCCTTTGTCAATCGGTACGTTACTTGCCCGAGATTCGATCGTCGGTATCCCAATACCTTGTTCAATCTCGTTACCGGCAAGTCACTTTACTCGTACCGTAATGCATGATCCCGTGACTAAATCCTTAGTCACATTGAGCTCATTATGATGATGCATTACCGAGTGGGCCCAGAGATACCTCTCCGTCATACGGAGTGACAAATCCCAGTCTCGATCCGTGCCAACCCAACAGACACTTTCGGAGATACCTGTAGTGCACCTTTATAGTCACCCAGTTACGTTGTGATGTTTGGCACACCCAAAGCACTCCTACGGCATCCGGGAGTTGCATGATCTCATGGTCTAAGGAAATGATACTTGACATTGAAAAAGCTCTAGCAAACGAACTACACGATCTTTGTGCTATGCTTAGGATTGGGTCTTGTCCATCACATCATTCTCCTAATGATGTGATCACGTTATCAATGACATCCAATGTCCATAGTCAGGAAACCATGACTATCCGTTGATCAACGAGCTAGTCAACTAGAGGCTCACTAGGGACATGTTGTGGTCTATGTATTCACACATGTATTACGATTTCCGGATAACACAATTATAGCATGAATAATAGACAATTATCATGAACAAGGAAATATAATAATAACCATTTTATTATTGCCTCTAGGGCATATTTCCAACAGTCTCCCACTTGCACTAGAGTCAATAATCTAGTTACATTGTGATGAATCGAACACCCATAGAGTTCTGGTGTTGATCATGTTTTGCTCTAGGGAGAGGTTTAGTCAACGGATCTGCTACATTCAGGTCCGTATGTACTTTACAAATATCTATGTCTCCATTCTGAACACTTTCACGAATGGAGTTGAAGCGACGCTTGATATGCCTGATCTTCCTGTGAAACCTGGGCTCCTTGGCAAGGGCAATAGCTCCAGTGTTGTCACAGAAGAGAGTCATCGGGCCCGACGCATTGGGAATCACCCCTAGGTCGGTAATGAACTCCTTCATCCAGATTGCTTCTTGCGCTGCCTCTGAGGCTGCCATGTACTCCGCTTCACATGTAGATCCCGCCACGACGCTTTGCTTGCAACTGCACCAGCTTACTGCCCCGCCATTCAAAATATACACGTATCCGGTTTGTGACTTCGAGTCATCCAGATCTGTGTCGAAGCTAGCGTCGATGTAACCCTTTATGATGAGCTCTTCGTCACCTCCATAAACGAGAAACATATCCTTAGTCCTCTTCAGGTACTTCAGGATATTCTTGACCGCTGTCCAGTGTTCCATGCCGGGATTACTTTGGTACCTTCCTACCAAACTTACGGCAAGGTTTACATCAGGTCTGGTACACAGCATGGCATACATAATAGACCCTATGGCCGAGGCATAGGGGATGACACTCATCTTTTCTCTATCTTCTGCCGTGGTCGGGCATTGAGTCGTGCTCAATTGCACACCTTGCAATACAGGCAAGAACCCCTTCTTGGACTGATCCATATTGAACTTCTTCAATATCTTGTCAAGGTACGTACTCTGTGAAAGACCAATGAGGCGTCTTGATCTATCTCTATAGATCTTGATGCCTAATATATAATCAGTTTCTCCAAGGTCCTTCATTGAAAAACACTTATTCAAGTAGGCCTTTATACTTTCCAAGAATTCTATATCATTTCCCATCAATAGTATGTCATCCACATATAATAAGAGAAATGCTACAGAGCTCCCACTCACTTTCTTGTAAACACAGGCTTCTCCATAAGTCTGTGTAAACCCAAACGCTTTGATCATCTCATGAAAACGAATGTTCCAACTCCGAGATGCTTGCACCAGCCCATAGATGGAGCGCTGGAGCTTGCATACCTTGTTAGCATTCTTAGGATCGACAAAACCTTCCGGCTGCATCATATACAATTCTTCCTTAAGAAAGCCGTTAAGGAATGCCGTTTTGACGTCCATTTGCCATATCTCATAATCATGGAATGCGGCAATTGCTAACATGATTGACGGACTTCAGCTTCGCTACGGGTGAGAAAGTCTCATCGTAGTCAACCCCTTGAACTTGTCGATAACCCTTAGCGACAAGTCGAGCCTTATAGATGGTCACGTTACCATCCGCGTCTGTCTTCTTCTTAAAGATCCATTTATTTTCTATGGCTCGCCGATCATCGGGCAAGTCAGTCAAAGTCCATACTTCATTTTCATACATGGATCCTATCTCGGATTTCATGGCTTCTAGCCATTTGTCGGAATCCGGGCCCGCCATCGCTTCTTCATAGTTCGAAGGTTCACCGTTGTCTAACAACATGATTTCCAGGACAGGGTTGCCGTACCACTCTGGTGCGGAACATGTCCTAGTGGACCTTCGAAGTTCAGCAGTAACTTGATCCGAAGCTTCATGATCATCATCATTAACTTCCTCCCCAGTCGGTGTAGGCACCACAGAAACATCTTCCCGCGCTGCGCTACTTTCCGGTTCGGAAGGGCGACTATCACCTCATCAAGTTCCACTTTCCTCCCACTTAATTCTTTCGAGAGAAACTCTTTCTCCAGAAAGGACCCGTTCTTGGCAACAAAGATCTTGCCTTCAGATCTGAGGTAGAAGGTATACCCAATGGTTTCCTTAGGGTATCCTATGAAGACGCATTTTTCTGACTTGGGTTCGAGCTTTTCAGGTTGAAGTTTCTTGACATAAGCATCGCATCCCCAAACTTTTAGAAACGACAGCTTAGGTTTCTTCCCAAACCATAATTCATACGGTGTCGTCTCAACGGATTTCGACGGAGCCCTATTTAAAGTGAATGCGGCAGTCTCTGAAGCATAGCCCCAAAATGAGAGCGGTAGATCCGTAAGAGACATCATAGATCGCACCATATCCAATAGAGTGCGATTACGACGTTCGGACACACCATTTCGCTGAGGTGTTCCAGGTGGCGTGAGTTGTGAAACGATTCCACATTTCCTTAAGTGCGTACCAAATTCGTGACTTAAATATTCTCCCCCACGATCTGATCGTAAGAACTTTATTTTTCTGTCACGTTGAATCTCAACCTCACTCTGAAATTCCTTGAACTTTTCAAAGGTTTCAGACTTGTGTTTCATTAGGTAGACATACCCATATCTACTTAAATCATCAGTGAGAGTGAGAACATAATGATAGCCACCGCGAGCCTCAACACTCATTGGACCGCACACATCAGTATGTATGATTTCCAATAAGTTGGTTGCTCGCTCCATTGTTCCGGAGAACGGAGTCTTGGTCATCTTACCCATGAGGCATGGTTCGCACGTGTCAAATGATTCGTAATCAAGAGACTCCAAAAGTCCATCTGCATGGAGCTTCTTCATGCGTTTGACACCAATGTGACCAAGGCGGCAGTGCCACAAGTATGTGGGACTATCGTTATCAACTTTACATCTTTTGGTATTCACACTATGAATATGTGTAACATCACGTTCGAGATTCATCAAGAATAAACCATTGACCAGCGGGGCATGACCATAAAACATATCTCTCATATAAATAGAACAACCATTATTCTCGGATTTAAATGAGTAGCCATCTCGAATTAAACGAGATCCAGATACAATGTTCATGCTCAAAGCTGGCACTAAATAACAATTATTGAGGTTTAAAACTGATCCCGTAGGTAAATGCAGAGGTAGCGTGCCGACGGCGATCACATCGACCTTGGAACCATTCCCGACGCGCATCGTCACCTCGTCCTTCGCCAGTCTCCGCTTATTCCGCAGCTCCTGTTTTGAGTTACAAATATGAGCAACCGCACCGGTATCAAATACCCAGGAGCTACTATGAGTACTGGTAAGGTACACATCAATTACATGTATATCACATATACCTTTGGTGTTGCCGGCCTTCTTGTCCGCTAAGTATTTGGGGCAGTTCCGCTTCCAGTGACCACTTCCCTTGCAATAAAAGCACTCAGTCTCAGGCTTGGGTCCATTCTTTGACTTCTTCCCGGCAACTGGCTTACCGGGCGCAGCAACTCCCTTGCCGTCTTTCTTGAAGTTCTTCTTACCCTTGCCTTTCTTGAACTTAGTGGTTTTATTCACCATCAACACTTGATGTTCCTTTTTGATCTCCACCTCCGCTGATTTCAGCATTGAATATACCTCAGGAATGGTCTTTTCCATCCCCTGCATATTGAAGTTCATCACAAAGCTCTTGTAGCTTGGTGGAAGCGACTGAAGGATTCTGTCAATGATCGCGTCATCCGGGAGATTAACTCCCAGCTGAGACAAGCGGCTGTGTAACCCAGACATTCTGAGTATGTGCTCACTGACAGAACTATTTTCCTCCATTTTACAACTGAAGAACTTGTCGGAGACTTCATATCTCTCGACCCAGGCATGAGCTTGGAAAACCATTTTCAGCTCTTCGAACATCTCATATGCTTCATGTTTCTCAAAACGCTTTTGGAGCCCCGGTTCTAAGCTGTAAAGCATGCCGCACTGAACGAGGGAGTAATCATCAGCACGTGATTGCCAAGCGTTCATAACGTCTTGGTTCTCTGGGAAGGGTGCTTCACCTAGCGGTGCTTCTAGGACATAATCTTTCTTGGCAGCTATGAGGATGATCCTCAGGTTCCGGACCCAGTCCGTATAGTTGCTGCCATCATCTTTCAGCTTGGTTTTCTCTAGGAACGCGTTGAAGTTGAGGACAACGTGGGCCATTTGATCTACAAGACATATTGTAAAGATTTTAGACTAAGTTCATGATAATTAAGTTCATCTAATCAAATTATTCAATGAACTCCCACTCAGATAGACATCCCTCTAGTCATCTAAGTGAAACATGATCCGAGTTAACTAGTCCGTGTCCGATCATCACGTGAGACAGACTAGTCAAGATCGGTGAACATCTCCATGTGGATCGTATCTTCTATACGACTCATGCTCGACCTTTCGGTCTTCCATGTTCCGAGGCCATGTCTGTACATGCTAGGCTCGTCAAGTCAACCTAAGTGTATTGCGTGTGTTCCGAGGCCATGTCTGTACATGCTAGGCTCGTCAACACCCGTTGTATGCGAACGTTAGAATCTATCACACCCGATCATCACGTGGTGCTTCGAAACAACGAACCTTCGCAACGGTGCACAGTTAGGGCGAACACTTTCTTGAAATTATTATAATGGATCATCTTACTTACTACCGTCGTTCTAAGCAAATAAGTGTTGGAAATATGCCCTAGAGGCAATAATAAATTGGTTATTATTATATTTCCTTGTTCATGATAATCGTTTATTATCCATGCTAAAATTGTATTGATAGGAAACTCAGATACATGTGTGGATACATAAACAACACCATGTCCCTAGTAAGCCTCTAGTTGACTAGCTCGTTGATCAATAGATGCTTACGGTTTCCTGACCATGGACATTGGATGTCGTTGATAACGGGATCACATCATTAGGAGAATGATGTGATGGACAAGACCCAATCCTAAGCCTAGCACAAGATCGTGTAGTTCGTTTGCTAAGTGCTTTTCTAATGTCAAGTATCATTTCCTTAGACCATGAGATTGTGCAACTCCCGGATACCATAGGAATGCTTTGGGTGTACCAAACGTCACAACGTAACTGGGTGGCTATAAAGATGCACTACAGGTATCTCCGAAAGTGTCTGTTGGGTTGGCACGAATCGAGACTGGGATTTGTCACTCCGTGTAAACGGAGAGGTATCTCTGGGCCCACTCGGTAGGACATCATCATAATGTGCACAATGTGACCAAGGAGTTGATCACGGGATGATGTGTTACGAAACGAGTAAAGAGACTTGCCGGTAACGAGATTGAACAAGGTATCGGGATACCGACGATCGAATCTCGGGCAAGTAACATACCGATAGACAAAGGGAATTGTATACGGGATTGATTGAATCCTCGACATCGTGGTTCATCCGATGAGATCATCGAGGAGCATGTGGGAGCCAACATGGGTATCCAGATCCCGCTGTTGGTTATTGACCGGAGAGTCGTCTCGGTCATGTCTGCATGTCTCCCGAACCCGTAGGGTCTACACACTTAAGGTTCGGTGACGCTAGGGTTATAGAGATATTAGTATGCGGTAACCCGAAAGTTGTTCGGAGTTCCGGATGAGATCCCGGACGTCACGAGGAGTTCCGGAATGGTCCGGAGGTAAAGATTTATATATGGGAAGTCTTATTTTGGTCGCCGGAAAAGTTTCGCACTTTATCGGTATTGTACCGGGAGTGCCGAAAGGGGTCCGGGGGTCCACCAAGGGGGTCCACCAGCCCCGGGGGGCCACATGGGCTGTAGGGGTGTGCGCCATGGCCTATATGGGCCAAGGGCACCAGCCCCAAGAGGCCCATGCGCCAAGAGATAAGGGAAAGGGAGAGTCCTAAAGGGGGAAGGCACCTCCGAGGTGCCTTGGGGAGGATGGACTCCTCCGTGGCCGCACCCTTCCTTGGAGGAAGGGCCAAGGCTGCGCCCCCCCTCTCCCTTGGCCCTATATATAGTGGGGGGGAGGGAGGGCGGTAATACCTAAGCCCTGGCGCCTCCCTCTCCCTCCCGTGACACCTCTTCCTCCCCGCTTGCGCTTGGCGAAGCCCTGCCGGGATCCCGCTACTTCCACCACCACGCCGTCGTGCTGCTCGATCTCCATCAACCTCTCCTCCCCCCTTGCTGGATCAAGAAGGAGGAGACGTCGCTGCTCCGTACGTGTGTTGAACGCGGAGGTGCCGTCCGTTCGGCGCTAGGATCATCGGTGATTTGGATCACGACGAGTACGACTCCATCAACCCCGTTCTCTTGAACGCTTCCGCTCGCGATCTACAAGGGTATGTAGATGCACTCCTCTCTCTCGTTGCTAGATGACTCCATAGATTGATCTTGGTGATGCGTAGAAAATTTTGAATTATTGCTACGTTACCCAATAGTGGCATCATGAGCCAGGTCTATGCGTAGATTCTATGCACGAGTAGAACACAAAGTAGTTGTGGGCGATGATTTGTTCAATTTACTTGCCGTTACTAGTCTTATCTTGATTCGGCGGCATCGTGGGATGAAGCGGCCCGGACCGACCTTACACATACACTTACGTGAGACAGGTTCCACCGACTGACATGCACTAGTTGCATAAGGTGGCTAGCGGGTGTCTGTCTCTCCCACTTTAGTCGGATCGGATTCGATGAAAAGGGTCCTTATGAAGGGTAAATAGAAATTGGCATATCACATTGTGGCTTTTGCATAGGTAAGAAACGTTCTTGCTAGAAACCCATAGCAGCCACGTAAAACATGCAACAACAATTAGAGGACGTCTAACTTGTTTTTGCAGGGTATGCTATGTGATGTGATATGGCCAAAAGGATGTGATGAATGATATATGTGATGTATGAGATTGATCATGTTCTTGTAATAGGAATCACGACTTGCATGTCGATGAGTATGACAACCGGCAGGAGCCATAGGAGTTGTCTTAATTTATTATATGACCTGCGTGTCAATAAAAACGCCATGTAATTACTTTACTTTATTGCTAACCGTTAGCCATAGTAGTAGAAGTAATAGTTGGCGAGACAACTTCACGAAGACACGATGATGGAGATCATGGTGTCATGCGGGTGACGAAGGTGATCATGTCGCGCCTCAAAGATGGAGATCAAAGGCGCAAGATGATATTGGCCATATCACGTCACTTTATGATTTGCATGTGATGTTTATCATGTTTACATCTTATTTGCTTAGAACGACGGTAGCATAAATAAGATGATCCCTCACTAAAATTTCAAGAGACGTGTTCCCCCTAACTGTGCACCGTTGCGAAGGTTCGTTGTTTCGAAGCACCACGTGATGATCGGGTGTGATAGATTCTAACGTTCGAATACAACGGGTGTTGACGAGCCTAGCATGTACAGACATGGCCTCGGAACACATGCGAAACACTTAGGTTGACTTGACGAGCCTAGCATGTACAGACATGGCCTCGGAACACAAGAGATCGAAAGGTCGAACATGAGTCGTATAGTAGATGCGATCAACATGGAGATGTTCACCGATGATGATTAGTCCATCTCACGTGATGATCGGACACGACCAACATGAAGCAGGTGCCACAAAATCATGGATGCAAACAGTTCTGGGTTGTAGAGTATAGGCAGTCACATGATCCAGAATCATGTATACATGTCATGGACCACGGAGCCCAGCCATGGATGAGCAGCAGCAGTTCAATGTCAATGTCAAGGTTCTTGTAGTTTGAATCTACATACATACATGCTTTACTGAATTTTTGCTGCTTGGTCAGACTCTAGTGTTGAATAAGATGGACACTGACTGCATTGTTTGCTAATTAATTATTTTGCTTGCTCCCACAAAAATTCACTATAATTTAGTTTGCCGATTGGTCTAGTTGGATTTCTCAAGATGTTAACAAAGCGCGCCACACTGCTGCTATCTGTCAACTGAATGAAGCTGCAAAATTTGGAGTTGCTGCTGCTTCTTGTGTTCATTTCCTTGCTGTCGAATTCGTACCTGACTAGTCTAGTTAGTACTATTGCAGCAGGTTGATTGACGGAAAACTCTTGCCCCTGCTTAACATATCTAAAATCTAGTCAAATTCATCAACAGCATATTTTTTACAGCAACAATGCATTCAATAATCTGACCTATCTATATGCACACTTTGAGGAAGAAACAGGAGATATATGTGCTTATGTTGCTTCTAAATTATATACATGTATTTTTAGTTATTCAACATGCTTCAAACTTTTTCTGTTCGATTTGGTGCAGGAGGATGCCCGAGCTGACCAGGAGGACATCCTTCTGCACCTCGGCCACCACACAAGGTCGTCCTTCTATTTTTTTTCGCTGTTTGTTCATGTCCTACTTGTGTTTCAGTTCCATTGGCTCCTACTGCAAACAGGTCTATAACAGGTGCTTGTGTTCTGCATAGTAGCAGATCTGTTTATGTGAGCTACAATGGCCTACTTCTTCCTAATAATATGAACACTATCTCATCTTGCCATTTCCCCCTCTCTCCTGCAGGTTAACACTTGGAGAGGCTCGAGCTATGAGCAGCGAGCTGTTGCTGCTGCCGCCGGATGCTCCAGCGGCGAAACCTCCATCGATTCCCTCCACGGCCACTACCACTACCCTAGCTACCGCCGCCGACGGAACCACCACCATATCCTCGCTCGGCCAAGACCAGCTCCTTGAGATCTTCCTTCGCCTGCCGAGCCTGCCGGCCCTCGTCCGCGCCACGCTCACTTGCCGCTCGTGGCTCGGCGCCATCCGCTCCTCCCGCTCCTTCCGCAACCTCTTCCGCGCCCTCCACCCGGCGCCCCTCATCGGGATCTTCCTCGATGTCGACGAAGGCAATGTCTGCTTGTTCGCCCCCTTCAGCCGCTCAGATCCCGGGGTCAATAAGGACATTACACTGGCAGATTAGCGCAATTTTTCCTTTTCATTTTTCTTATTATTGGAGTGTGGATGTTAGAATGAGGAACTGTATGACAGTAGATACGGCAACAGTGTAATAGTATAATCAGGAATAACGACATTTCCATCACTATTGTGTTTTCTTGAACTGTATGCATAAAATGGAATTTGTTGATTTTAATTTTTTTAATTCCTAATTCGTTAGTAGTGGCGTGGGGACAAATTTGCACGCTACTGGTATTTAGGATACTAGTAGCGTTGGTATTATAGACGCGCTACTACTATTTCATTAGTAGTAGCGTGGGTTCATAATAGTAGTAGCGTGGGTGGAATGCGCTACTACTAGTAGCGTGGGTTGAACCCACGCTGCTACTAACTATTAACTTTGTTAGTAGTAGCGCGCCATTTTACCCGCGCTGCTAGTAGCCTTTTCCCTAGTAGTGCGGCAGCCTACGGTTTCTCGTTCCAGTGCTGAGGCTGAGTATCGTGCGGTGGCCAAAGCCGTCACCGAGTGTTCGTGGCTTCGTCAGCTGCTTCAGGAGCTTTCCTTCCCTGTTGATCGTGCCATCGTGGTTTACTGTGACAACGTCTCGGCGGTCTACCTCTCCGCTAACCCGGTACATCATCGCCGGACCAAGCATATTGAGTTGGATATTCACTTTGTTACGGGAACAGGTGGCTCTTGGTCATATTCGTGTTTTACACGTCCCTACTTCCCAACAATTTGCAGATATCATGACCAAGGGCTTGCCTACGGCGTCTTTTGAGGAGTTCTGGTCCAGTCTTTGCCTCAGCCGCGGTGCCGCTTCAACTGCGCGGCGGGGGTGAGGGGGGGGGGGGGGGAGGGGTGTTGAGTTTGTATTTGTGCATGTAAATTGACTAGGCCCACCTCTCTAGTTTGTTGTATAGATTGAGGTAGAGGCCCACCTTGTACTGATATATACCGTGCACATTGCACCAAATCAATATATCGTGCAATTCATACATCTTTAGGCATGAGCTCCAAACCTAACCCACCCAGAGCACATCCAATGGCTGGCTTGGACACTTCTCTCTGAAGTTCAAACTTCAAACTAAGGCCCGATGGACAGCAACATGAGCTCATGTTCATCTACCAACTTCTGTTGCTACCAGTGTAATATGTGGATGCTGCTCACTGGTCCGACGTACGTACGTGGAATTATTTTTCTAGCAGATACATGGAATTAACTAATGGCATTATTGAAGAGGGAACTTCTCCCCTGAAGCATTTCCTTATCGACTCAATCTTTTTATTCCCTCCCAATTTTCTATCTGCCATTTGGCCTACTTGAAGTAGAAGGTCTACACTGTCCGAAGATTTCCTAGCTACAGACGACGACTAGCCGAAAAAAACTGGTACTACTACTCCATCTAGCTTAACAGAAACAAAAGGGTCTGATCAAGCATACTCGCGATGCAACCCATCCCATCCCCATCGAAACCAAACCAAACCAAGATGCTCGTCGTCGGTGTCTAGCTTCTTCCCGTATGCAAGTGGATGGAGCCACACCTTCGGCCCACGTTGAAAGCGCAGCGCACTACCATTTTCGGGAAAATGGCCGGGGAAAACGACCGCGCTGCCGAAGCAGCTAGGCGACCGAAAGCGAAGACGAAAGAGGAGTCCCCCTACTCTCTCCGGCGTCCACCTACCCTTCGCCGGCGTTTGCGTGCGTGGTCTCGTGAAGGGAGATGCCTCACCGGCGGTGCTATGCACGACAGATCTTCCAGAGACTTCAAGATGTGTCGGCTGGTGGTACTTGGCGGCATATGGTGCTGAGGGGTACCGGCGGCGACCGCGACGTGCTCAGCAGTTCGCGCGCAGGGAGGTGGTGCCGTTGGGCGACGTGGTGGCGTCGACGGCAGCTAGACCGGGCAAGAATGATGCGTCAGTACATCTCTGAAGATGGAGTGGTGGTAGTAGTCGGCGGCTGCCTCTGAGAGCACGCCGGACCGGTGTGTGCCTCATACCCGGCAAGTGGCTTGGTTGGGGCCTCAGGTCTTAGATGTTAGGTTTGGCTGCGAGGTCTGTGGTATTAGGCCCGGACTATCAGCATGCCTTCATCAACTGGATAGAAGTAGCTAAGATGTTGCCTGGACGGTGACTTCAGACTTACTGTTGTATTTCTTTGTAAGGCCTTTTGTGAATAATTAATAAAATGGCTGCATGCATCGCCCAGATGCAGAAGCCGGGGGTCTTCCTCCTTTTCTAAAAGAAAATTAAAAAAAACCGGCGGTCAAAAGTTATCTTGGAGCACATCTTCTTTTACCTTGCGTGCGGAAGTCTCGGATTGCCTAATGACCGTACAAGTCTCTTATTGGGATCAGCACGGCGGTGCTTTCGGGCTGGCATTGGAGGCGTCTATGCGACCAGTTTTGCGTCGACGTCGTGCGGCGACAACGTTGATTTCAGTCCGACTAGTGGTGCCAGACAGACCATTTTGGATTCCATCCATGCATCGATCGAGCTCTCACTGTCTTAAGAGTTAATACGTCCAACTAAAAAATAGTTAATACGTGGTGAGCAACTCTTTGTGGGATGATTAGGCAGAAAATTCTAGTGTAGTTTGGTACCGTCCGATCCCAAATTCCCTCTGATTGTATTACAGTTTGCTAAAGCACATTAAGATGTGCCCTAAGTATTGCACGTCTAGGTCCTATGTCATTGATTTTACATGAAAATATATGTAAGCATTTTCATTAGTCTATTTTTTTCTTTCTAATTTGATTATTACGTTGCGTCACTAGCTTTGGATAATCGCGATATCTTGTGGACAGACACACATGTTGGGGTTCCAAGTTGGCTACGGAACTGGAATAGACATCTCAATTATTGGAGAATATATATCTCCCGGCTCTTGGAATCGATCCCAAAATCAACACTAGCTAGCTACTTGTATCTGCATGGTCGCATGCATTTCCTGTTCATCGCATCGCATCCTAACTTATCTCCGGGACAAGAGACTTGCATGTCTCCACTGGTACAAGCACTGCAAGGTTCCAGTCAACACAGCAGAGCTTGCATGTCTCCCCTTGGGCGAACACTCTAATTAAGCTAGATTCCCTCTCAAGACAAGATTACAGTAGAACGGCGAGCCCTCCATCCACACAATCACACGTGCGTGCGAAATCATGCATGCTCGATATTTACTTATTACGTCTGATCACTTCGATCGACCTGACGGCCATGACACAGCACCCATTTATTCATGGCGACTTCACGTCAGAAGATAGTATTAAAATATCTAGCTTTGATCTCTTCTCACTGTAGACCCGGGTGTTGTTCTTCCATGATTTGCCCAACGACCAACCATAAAAAGATCAAAGATCGACGCCACTTTTCACTGTGCGGATCGATGCCGATCGCAGCAAGTCGATCGTGGAGGGGATCCTGGCTGAGGCCGGCCCGCCGGTCTGCTTATCCCGGCGACGACAGCAACTTGTCAAGCTCGCGTGAGTCATGGCGCACCCATCGATCGGCGCCGTCTATTCATCAGCGGAGTTCCGGGCGATCGATAAACCTTGGTGAGCCCTAAAGGCGATAAAAAGGATAGCCAGCTGCGGCCCCGAGCATATGCTTTGCTTATCTCGGTGGAGAAGTCGATTTCCTCCTTGGTTTTTGATCCATCGGGAGGATTCTGTCTTTTCTTTTTCCTACCGTCAGCTGGTTGGACGATCGATCGGTGTAACAGTAGGTATGTGTTGGTGGAGACGATGGGATTAAAGGGGCACTGGCCTTTTCGGAGGTGTGCTTAGTGGGTGATTAATTGATTAGGCGCTGATTGGACTCAGGTGTTTGTGTGCATGCTTGGTTGTGTGGTTGCGTTGCGCCGGTGGGAATATATACCTGCGTACTCGTGATATAAACTAGGGGTTGCATGCCTCACTCTGATGCAGATGCCGATGGCAATCCTCCTTTTTAAAAAAGAAAACTCATATATAAGCTGCACTTTCTCATTGCACATAAATATAGTGATCCGTTTGAGATGGGGAATGCTTACCAGGAAAAACATGGTGTCACGCAAAATGTGGATGGACTTCCATGTTAGGCCAATAAAAAAAAAACGAGGCCCTAAAAAGAACCGAGTTCTACTGCATGTTTTTTTTCTTGGCAATTTCTACTACTACATGGTTTTGGATGGTGTGCCTCGAGAAAACTCCAGCTAGGCATGCAGAGCGGAAGCGCACGCCTACTTCGAAAGGCAAAGAAGCCAAAGATAACAGTTTTCTTTTTCTTTTTCAAATCATGTTTGGTCTTACAACCACAATACACTGAGTGCTCGGCTTCTGAAAAGCATCTACTATCCAAATTGGTCAGTTCTGCATGCTTCTTTAGGCGGACATCCAAGTTATATCTGGAGAGCTATTATTGAAGAGATACGTGAAGCAGGGCTTAATCAAGCGCATTGGCAATGGTGGAACAAGAAGTATATGGAACGAGAACTGGCTCCCTGGCAATGAAATGTTGAAACCTAGTAATAGTTATTTGATCCCCAACACTCCAAATACTGTGGCGGAATTGATCGACGCCACTTCAACATCATGGAACAAACAACTAGTCTTTATGTCGATGGATGTGCACGTTATTCTGGGCATACCTTTGTGCACAAGAAACATTGAAGATTTCTGGAGCTTTGTGAGACAACAATTTTTCGGTGAAATCGGCTTACATGATGCTCATTGCCACAAGGGAAGGGAGAGAGGCGTGGCTTGAGGACTCTGCCCGTTTTTAGAGGGGCTTAGAGAAATTCTAGAAGACCCTGTATATGTCGCGAACCCACAAAATTCCGGTGAGTATACGGGTTCGGTCCAATTTTCTGGCCAGTATAGAGCCCGTATACTCGCTCAGCCCGTAAATATTTTTACCACGGCCCACAAACCGCCCCCCCGAAGCAGTATATCTACGGGTTCGCCGGGCAGATACGAGTCGAAACCCTATCCCCCCGCCGTCGCGCCTCGCCGCAATTCCCGACCCCCCCCCCCCCCCTCACATTTCTCGCCGCCGATGAGCCCCTTTCGCCTCCAGCCGCCATGTGGGGCCGCATGTGGAGCTTCGGCCGCAACTCCGGTGGCAGCTCCGGCGGGGGCGGCGACCCCGAGCGCGAGCGGTGTGTCCACTCGGACGACCCGAGGAAGCGCGCGCGCGGCGAGGAAGTGGACGAACAAGGGCCTCGAGCCGCCGCCGAGCCTCCTCCTTCGCGAGACGGAGGAGTATGACCGTCGGCACGGTCGTACGCCCTCCTCGGCCGCGGGCTCGTCCTCCGCCGCGAGATCTTCCCACGCCGCGAGCTCCTCCTCTTCCGGCGCGGGTTTCTCCCCGTGAAGAGGGAGTGGTCGGAGGAGCCAGAGGAGATCGAGCTCTTCACCGTCAAGTAGGAGCCAGAGGAGATCGAGCGCCGAGGGGTCGTCGGGCTCGAAGATTCGTGGCCGATTTCGACACGGTCGCGGCCGTCATTGCTGAACGGAGTTTGCGCGAGGAGGCGGAGCGCCGGCGCCACGACGAGGAGTTCGAAGACCTCATCCTCAAATAGGCGGTCGCGTCCAACCTTGCCGCGAAGGACAAGGACAACGAGTGGTGGCGCATCTGCGAGGAGCAGAGGGAGAAGTTCATCTATCTCGTCAGCTCCGACGAGGACTGAGCTCCTCCACTGCGTCGTCCTCGGCCGCGAGCTCGTCAATTTTGGTATATCGACCTTGGCCTCGCCGTCGCGATATCCCCCACCCCCCGTCTAGTAGTAGTAGTAGTAGAATGTAGTATGTATGATAATGTAGTATGTGATGATGAACTATGAATGATCATGTAGTATGTGATGAACTAGTGTGGTTGCAATTTCTCCCGTGAAAGTTTTTTTTTCAAATTATACAGTTTCATATACGGGTTCTACTCTGCCGCGTACGATTTCAATCCGCAAAACAGTCCTTCGTCGAACTGTAAAGGCCTTATGCGGGTCGCAGTTTTACAGGGTCTGCTAGAGATGCTCTTATGGAAGACTCAAGTTTCATGCAAGGTTCGGATGTTTTGATGGAGGCTATCTAGACATTCAATCCCGACTAACATTATTAGAGCTCACAGGCATATGACTGACACAAACGCATGTGGTTTCTGCTGGAAGCCTGATTCACGGAAGCATTTGATGGTTAAATGTACAGTTTCGAGATGCACGTGGGCTTTGAAGTAACATGAATGGTCTTCTTTTTCTTCTTCTTCTTCTTCTTCTTCTTCTTCTTCATCTTCATCATCATCATCATCTTCTTCTTCTTCTTCTTCTTCTTCTTCATCATCATCATCATCATCACCTCCTCCATCCGGGTACCCTCCGACACGAGGAACTATGCATCCACGCGGGACTCAATCTCCGGGAAGTTGAGCTCCGTCCTCGGCCTCCCGGCATGCTACGCTGCCACGTTATACGCATGCACGGCCTTATCATCGGTGGAGTATGTGCCAAGCCAAAAGTGGCGGCCCTCGTCGTAGAACTCCACACCAAAGTTACCGGACGGCTTCGGGATCTTCTTCGGTGACATGGTGGCAGCGGCTACGCGGTGACCGAATAGAGATGGCGGTGTCGGGGAGGATTCAAGGTGGCGGTGGTGGGCAATGGTGGTGTGGGGGCTGGGCAGTGGCGGATGAGCAGCGGCGATGATGGAAACGGCGGCCGGGATGAACCCGTCGGCGGCGGTGGAGCGGCGGAAAATATGGCCGATTCGCGGCATGTGGGCGGGGCGGCGGTGGGGTGGTCGCTAGGCGGGTGCTTGGCGGTCAAGTGGTGGCCGGCTGTGGCGACGGCGGAAACGGCGGTGCGGACGAATCGGGCGGTGGCCCGTGGCGGCAGCCGGCGTCCGAAACACGGCGGAACCGACGGCGGGGGTGGTGGAGCAGCCGGATCTGGCACGGGACGACGGCGGCGTGGCGCGGTGGGCGGGCGGGTGGCGGGGCAGTGCGACGGGCGAGTGGGGAAGAAGACGTGTGGTGGGCGAAAGTGAAATGAAGGTAGTTGGGCGGTTGATGCGCGACAGGCAGTTTTACATCACGTGAAGGTGGAGATTCAATTTGCATTTCCAGGTGTGTATTTCACATCACTTGGGCCTGGTGTTGTAATTTTTTTTCCATATACATCATCTGTTGAAGGTGCGGTTTTTAGCTTCAGAGATGTAAAAGTTAGTTATTTTTGCATTTACATCTTCTATTGAAGATGCTCTTAGGTTATGCAAGACAAATTATGGTCAAAACTCATCGTAGTAAAAAAAAGCAAGCCAAATCTAAATCATTTTGCTGAGCACTGCATTTATAGAAAAATAAATACATATCATACTATCGATCACACAATTGGCACAGAACCTATCCCTGAGATGCCGAAAAGATATTTAGCAGAGTTCCCATCCGTTCCTAATTTGACGACACTAGGTTTTGGCTATACCCTTTCCGAGCAATCATACACTACACCTTTATTTTCTTCTCTCCCGACCGAAATGACATCGCGCTCAATTCTCTCCTACCATCGTCGGCGCAAGCAGAGAAAACAAAGAAATGCAGTATCGCTGGACCTTTCGAGACACATTTAATCAAACCTTTTTTTATGTCCAACCGGCCCTACAAATGACGAGTGAGTCGTAGAAATACCAAAGCGGCACCTGCCGCCATGGACAACGACTCCATCGGAGTGGCATGATGTGCGTCCTTTTTTATCATGGCTGACCTAATTTAATTTGGTCCTGGGTCCATCATCAGTTTGTATTCTTGCACTTTGGCGGTTTGGCCTGCCAAGATATGGCTAGATGAGGATGGATGACTATCCTAATCTCGGCCCATATGTACCATATCGTATACTCTACTTACGTGTGGATGTCTTTTGAGAAGAACGCATATTGTACCATGCAAAAAAGAAGAAGAAAAGAATGTATATTGTACTCATATCTTAAATTGGTTTATTTTCGAGTTTTCTCATGATTTCTCCGCAGAAGGATATAATACTCTACTTAAATTGTACTAACTAAGACACTTATTTTGACCCTGCAAAAAAAACACTTATTTTGAAACAGAGAGAGTATATAATATCAAACTCCAAATGGGATAGTGTTTTTTTAAGGATATGCAACTTAATTAGTGAATTATTACAGTCTTTTCTTGCCTACACCATGTCCACGTCTGTATAGTTTATTGGCACAGGTAATCTCGTGGACGTACTTGCCGGCCTTGTGCTGCTTTGGTCATCGCATCATGCATCACGTACGCAATCACATATAAATACATTTGTTGATGTTGATGAGCACCACTTTTGGACGATCATGATGAAGGCCACATGAAGGGTGCATCGATCCACCCTCACTTGCACCGATCTGGGGTAGGCCAAGGTAGAGCACGCGTAGTACAAGAACAAAAAACAAAACAAAAAACAGAACTGAGGAGTGAGGACAAAGGTGCAGAGCTCCCCAACCTAGAAAAATGGCCCCAAAAGGTTCCTCTTTGGCTGTGAAGACTGATGCAAAATGCAAAAAACATGGTCTAATGGCCTCCATGATTAACGCTCATGCTATAGAGGCGTGTGGAAATTTGCTTAGTTTCACCATCACGTGTAGACACCCATACAAGTACACCTCTTTTTTCTTCTTCTAACACGCGCTTGTATATGTCAGTACACCTGGTGGGGCATGCAGCTTCACTGCCCTCAGGAGGTGGCTTTCAAGTATTACTTTTTTTTTTGACAAATGGGGTTAAATCCCTGATTTTTCATTACTGGCGTTACAGCTGTCCTTCGAAATGAAACCAAAACAAAATTTGCTTGCAGCCATCTACAAGTTGTCTACCGACAACCCTACACCACAAAAAACCTTGAGAATAGTCTACCATGGGATTTAGAGGAAACACCACAAAAAAGCTCAAGAATAGTATTACCATGGCCCAATCTTTTATTGGGTTTCATAGTAGTCGATGGCATGTTGGAGCCATGCATCCCTGAGCTCCTAGGGTAGCTTTCATATATACTGTTACGGCCTTACGGCTATATAGCTTCACAAGAATAAAACCGTTAATAATAGTTTTTAGGAGCCTAGAAAGCAACCCTGGAAGTTAAGATCCACTTTGGAATTATCTCCAATTCAGAATATATGATACCTCTGATTCGAAGTGTTTGTCTCTCGTTGCTAATGGAATCGAGTGCCATGCCATCACTGCTTGCACAAGGTTTTTGTCCCTTTGTTTAGGAACAAAAACAGTAACCGACTCGTGTCGTTCTAGAAGCTCAAGTCAGGGGACCTATTTTTCGGAGAATGCAGAGCTAATTTTCTACAAGCCGATTGTTTTTTTTATGAAAGGGATCTTTTCTCCGATTTCATTAACGAAACCAAATAGTCCAGGGCCAATAGCTCCGGTGCAACACATTTCACGTGAATTGGAAGGAGTGCGACGTGGTTGACGAAAATAGCTGTAGTGCAACGCTTCAGAAGCCCAAATAGCCAAGGCCCACTCGGCCGATTAAAATGGTCGTCAACGGGAGTGAGATTATGTTTAAGACATGTGGGTCCCACTTGACAGAGCATCTAGTTACGGCCCCACTTGGCAGTGCATCAGGTGAGATGTGGCTCCGTGCCTGTCTGAATCAGGTGAGCAGTGACCCGTTGCTCCCTCCTCTTCGTTCTCAGCGGTGAGCCGGCGACGGCGCCGGAGCTTTTTTCTCGGTGACAGCAGCGGCGGAGCTGTCGTTCTCGGCGACGGCAGCGGCTGTGGTGAGTAAATCCTGTACCCTTGTCCTGTTCCCCTCCTTGTCGAGTTAGAACTCACCGCATCGCCTCTGTTTCCTCTGTTTTTGGTCGATTTGATCCAGATTTGGGTGCGGGGGAGGGGGGCTGACCACGATGGAGCCGCCAGAGACAACAACGTCGACTAGGTATGTGCATCCTTTCCAACCTATGCGATTTGTGCGTCGTCTGCTTCCGCTAGCTCACACTGCCCGCCATTGATAAACAGGGGTAGTACATTCGAATTCACTGTCGAATTCTTTCCTTCTAAGGTGAAGCTAGGTGATGGTAGCGTGCGAGACATAGAGAGAGATACAATTGTGAAATGGGAGGTTGAATGTGCAGAGATTGATCCTCAGGAAATACAGAGCATGGAAGAGAGGGACGTGAGAAATGTCGTGGAGAAAATTGGGGAGAGCATTTTTTGGGGTCCAGAGCAGGAGGTAGCATTGCTACGGTTTGATAATTGGAAGGGTGAGTATGTGAGAACTGAGAATGGTGAAGAGATGGTTGATGAAATCGATCAGCAAGACGGCTGGGCAAGCAAACATACCACCTTTCATGCAGAGCTCGTTGATCTGAAATCAGATTCTAAGGTTGGATATGTGCCCTCAAAGTTGGCTTCACAGATGGTAGATGATGATTGGGCTTCACAGAGACAGAAAACGCCCATGTTTACGGGTGAAGTGACAGTAATTGGGGGGGGGGGGTTGATCAAGATGTAGAAGAGGGTTGTGATGGTGCTGCAAGGGTTGTTTGTGTTGATTGGAATTCAGTACAATTAGAAGACACTACTGATTTGGTCATTGCACCAATGGCTGACACTGAGATGGCCAAATTTTTTGGCATTCCAGTAGATCCAGTAGATGATCAAGATGAGGAAGAGAGGGATGAATCAAGTTTGCCTAATGATGCTAACAGAGATGCTTGTGAAGATGTGGATGGACAGCTGATGAAAGATGCCGCAGATGATGTAGATGATGCACATGATGATGTGCTTGTAAGTGTGTATGACAAAGAAAATCCTGTTATTGAAGTAGGCAAGTTGTTCCCAAGCATGAAGGAGTTTATGATGTGTTTCAAGACTTATGCAGTCAAACATGAGTTTGATGCCAAGACTATGTGGACTGACAGAAAGAAATTTTATGCAAGGTGCAGAGGTTTGGATGGAAGCGTCAGGCCTTGCAAGTGGTACATATTTGCCAGAATTCAACCTGATGGAAGTAACATTAGGGTTAATCAAATCCCAAATCCACATACTTGTATGACAAGTTCACAGAGAGTATCAACCATGACATCACAGCTTTGGATTGCAGAAAAGATCACTCCAAGTTTAGCCAAGAAACCAAACACTACAACAAAGAAACTTAAAGTGGACTTGGAAAAGCAGTACCCCATTAAGGTGAAGTATACCACAGTGTGGAAAGCAAAACAGAGGGCAATGAAAGAATTATATGGTGATTGGGAAAATACTTTTAGGATGCTTTATAACTTCAAAGCAGAGGTGGGAAAGAGGTCACCTGGCAGTGTTGTGGAGATAGATACTGAGGTAACAGAGGATGGTAGAGTTCTTTTCTCCAAGTTCTTTATGGCTTTAAAGCCTTGCATAGATGGCTTCAAAGCAGGGTGCGGTCCATATTTGAGCATAGACTCATCTTTTTTGACAGGCAAATGGAATGCTCAATTGGCAGCATGTAATGCTTTAGATGGACACAACTGGATGTTCCCTATTGCTATTGGTTTGTTTCAGTCAGAGACAGAGGTTTCATGGACATGGTTCATGATGCAGTTGAAAAGATGCATAGGGCCAGTGTCACCTTTGGCAGTACACACAGATGCATGTAAAGAGCTAGAAAATGCAGTGAAGAATGTTTTTCCTCATTGTGAGGAGAGGGAGTGCTTTGGCCATATGTGGATGAATTTGATCAAAAATTCAGAGGGGAAGAATTTGGGAGAATGTGGCCACCAGCAAGATCTTACACCAAACAAACACATTCATATCATCTTGATAAGATAAAAGCAGCATGCAGTGAGTTTGGTCCATGGTTGAACACCTATCATTCTCTATTGTGGTACAGGTCAGGATTTAACAGTGCCATCAAGTGTGATCATATCAACAATAACTTGGCAGGAATTTTCAACAACAAGATAAAGCAGTTAAAGAACTTGCATGTGCATGACGTGGTTGACCAGATCGGGATCATGATCATGCGCATGTGGGAATTGAGAAGAAGGATTGGTGATTTTCTGCAAGGGGATAAGCTTCCTGCAGTGGTACAACGGGTGGTGAACAGGAGCAGGAATCTTACACATTTGTCTGTTGAAAAATCTTCATTGTGGGGTGCTGAAGTTAGAGATACCAAGACTGGAAGGAGACATGTTGTTAACACTGAGTTGCATGACTGCACTTGCCTCGAGTGGCAACACACCGGGAAACCTTGTGACCATGCCATACTTTACTTGGCCTCCCAACCCAAGATAAACATGCACCCATACTTGCATGAATACTAATCAGTGGCAAGGTTCAAGGCTGCATATGCAACTCCAATTCCAGCACTTACAAATCAGTCTCAGTGGCCTGAAGTGGAAATTGAATTTTCCATGTGTCCTCCCCTAACAAAAAGAAAAGCTAGCAGACCTAAAGAGAGTAGATTCAAGGCATGGTTTGAGAAAGGTGGGAGTAGTAAAAAGGGGAAGGGGAAGAAGGATGCAAAGCCAAAAAGGTCCCAAAAAGGTAACAAAAATAGATGCAAGCTGTGCCAGGAACTTGGGCACCGAAAAGGATCTCCAAAATGTCGTTACACTCCTGAAAGGCCAAAGTATGTTTACGTTTGTGTTTTTTTAATTTGGTTGTTGCATTTAATTACTAGCCAAATTACAAGCTTTGTTTTCCAGGAGGAAGCGTGGAGGTCAACCCCTTGTTGTTGAAGATTGCTCGGCAATCAAAAAGGCAAGAATCAATGGCTGTAGAAAAAAGAGAAGTTGTGGTGATGAACCAGAGTTGGATGATGCTGCGGTGCAAAATGAGCAAGAGTTGGATGATGTTGTGATGCAAAATGAGGCAGTCTTTGATCTTGTGATGCATCATGGCCAACATTTGGATGATGATGTGGTGCAGAATGTGGTGCAAATTGAAGCTGTTGTGGCAGATGTTCTGCAAACTGAAACTGAAACTGAAGATGTTCTGCAAACTGAAGCTGTTGCGGCAGATGTGATGCAAACTGAGCCTATATTTCAAGTTGTATTACCAATTGAAGCTACTCGAGTTGTTGTGCAAACTGAGCCTCATGTAGATGTTGTGGTGCCAACTCCAGCTGTCCTAGCTAGTCAAGTTATGAAAATCAAGCATTTGAGTGAACTAGGTGTCGTACGATCAAAAAGTGGTAAGAAGAAGAAGAAATCGAGTGCTAAGAAGAAGTGAAAACTTCATTTGTCAAACTTGTGTAATGGTGATGTGTGTTGTAGAATAACAAACTTGCCTCAATTTGTGTAAACAGGTATTTGTGTAATGCTATTTAAATTCTGGCCGAGTTTCAAATTTGACCCAAGATTCAAGTTTGACCCAAAATTCAAATTCAAACTTGTTTAGTATGTGGTATTGATGGTACAATGCTTTAATATTAGTCATATGCATGTTAAGCGATCAATCCGAACACTTATTGTTGATGTGAAAAACTTGCCTCAATGAGCTCCGAAGCTAGGCTAAACACCCCATTCCTAAGCAAAAAATTTCGACCTTTTATAAATGGGCCAAAAATCAAAACTTGACATCTAGTGTGCAAATATAGGGTCCATGCCAAACATAGGATCATTTGGATAAAGTATGACAAGCTTAGCCCTAAACCCTAGCTTGAATCACATGCAACCTCGTTTATGATAGCTATATTGTGTGAAGGGTTTTTCATGAAAATACCCATAGACTAAGTTTCTTATTTTTCCCAGCAACTCACTCACATAATATGATGATGGGTGAAAGTTTCATATTTTTATGATTTTTTTAATTAGTTATGCTCAACCCTAGCTTGAATCCCATGCAACCTCGTTCATGATAGCTATGTTTTGTGAAGGGTTTTTCATGAAAATACCCACATACCAAGTTTCTTATTTTTCCCAGCAACTCACTCACATATTATGGTGATGGGTGAAAGTTTCATATTTTTATGATTTTTTAATTAGTTATGCTCAACCCTAGCCCTCAAAACCCCTCATAACCCCATCTGAAACCCCGCATCCTTCCGGGCTACTAGATCTCTGTTAGTGAATGGTCTGGATCAGGCGCTACGGCCATGTCACTGATCCACGTGATGCTCTGTGATTGGCTGCATTCGACAACGCTGGATAACCCCCCTTCTTCTCTGGATTGCTAGATCACTGCACGTTCAACGGTGTGGATCAGCATGCAGTGCCACGTCAGCGATCCACGGGCTATGCTCTGATTTGCTGTAGTGGTTTTAGAGGATGCAGTGCCATGCAGTAGCCATTTGTTTTTTACGCTGCGGCGAGTTTGCTAGCCGTTGGGCTCTGGTAAATGAAGCCCACCCGTTAGACCTTTGGACGAACGTTGCCTCCTCTAGCCAGGCCCTAGCCAGCAGGCTACATTGCCATGCATGTATGCATGGGCGGCACACGCAGAGAAAACGGGGGAGGCGTATCCCCTTGACCCACGACAGCGCAGACGTGTGCGGGACGTCGCAGCATGGCAATTGATGCACGGGATAGAAGAACGGGGAGGCGTGATCCCTTGACCCGCGACCGATGGCACAGACGCCTCGCATCCTGGCTATTGATCCAACGATTGATGGAAGCCTTGGTTTCCCACGCCCGTGTACACACTTCAATGGGGCGCCACCAAACGCCGCCCGCTCATTAATTCCACCCGATGAAACCACTCAAAGAAATCAAAAACCACGTCGCACTTGGGCTATTTAAGCCACACCTATCGTCTTCCTCTCCCTCCTCATCCATACCCCTACCCCATCCTCTCCCATCTGCCCTCCTTCTTCCTTCTTCTCCACAAATCAAACCCGATCGAGCCACCATGCAGTTCACCGGGGCTACCTACCGTGTGCCGCCCACCTTCCCTGAGAGGCTCTACCCTGCCGGAGTCCGGGTGGAGAACACCCTATGGGTGTGGGCGATCTCGAGGTCGAGGGGGCAAGGGGGCTGACCGAGTTCTTCCTCTCCTCCAGCTATCGCCACCTCCCGAGGGGCTCTCCGGTCATGTTTCGAGGGGCTCCTCGTGAGGTTCACCAACCCCTTCGATGCCTACTACCTCCTCGGCCGTTTTTTTGTGTGGATGCGAGTTCATTGCATTCGCCATGTACAACATCTTCACCGACTTCGACAGCGCCTTCCCCGCCGACGAGCGCATGCACACCCTCCCATACCCCACCGACGACGATGAGTGAAGGAGTTGGCCATAGAGGAGAGGAGTTGGCCATGGAGGAGTTGTCCTTGGAGCAAGCAAGCAAGCCGGTGGTGTTTTATCTTATCTAGGGTGTCATTTATTATTGTCGTGTTGGGTTGAACTATGAACTATCTACTATGTATGTCGTGCTTGGGACCCGTTTATCTATCTTAGTTGTAATGTGGTACTATCTAGCTCATGCAATGCTACTACATATGTTACTATATTGTGATGTGTTCTATCTGGTTTTTTTCTATCTAGTTGATATTGGTCAGTTGATATATATCGTGCTTGATGTTCTACCATGCAAGTGTATGGGTACCCAATTTTTTTGCAAAAAAACCGTATCTTGGTGTGCTGCATGTGTGCATTCATGTATCTAGGCCCTCGCTAATAGGGTCACCCTAGCTAGTAGGTGTAGGGTGCAAATTTTTGTGCAACCATGGACATACAACTAATACAAATAATTATTGGATTAACTGAAATGCCCAAAAGAAATATTTCTGTGCTCCTAAAAATATTGGTTTGAATTTTACCTCTGGCCATTATTTTTAGAGCAAAACATGAACATTTTCTTTGACATATTTCAACCGAATTTTAACCTGATCATTTCCAAAAATGTTTTCTGAGGCTTTCACATATCCCCATCAAATTTGGGTTTCATGGAGCCATAGACATGCATAAAAGAATCACAAAACAATAGTGGACAAGCAACAAATATGTAAAGAAAAACAAAAAAGTACAATACATACGGCCCAACATTTATTCGACACAAAAATTTGGCTAAAGAAAAAACAAGTAAAGAAGTATATGTTTGTTAAAGGTTTATTTGCCGAAGCAACATTTTATTTTTGAGGTTTTAGTCGAAGCATTTTTTTTAAACATGGGCGCCTCTAAGCTATAAAACTGGGGTGGTGCCCCTACGCGGGTGGGCTTGTCTCAATTTGGGCCTGGTTATTTTCTCATGGCCCAACATCTATTTGGCAGCAAGATTTGTTTTTCTAAATTTGGGGGGTGTGCACTCTGTTAACTGAAGAACAAGAACAAAGCATGAACACTGGATATCTCTGCTTCGATTCAGTTACAAGAACTTGGCATGGCGCACATATCGCATCCTACTACCAGAATATCATTGGGTCTGAATATCATTACCAGAATTCAGGCTTTGCTTCACACAAATTCAAATTCAGCTAACAAATGATCCCTGACTTACTGAAACTACTAGCTAGACACAATAACTAAAACTAGGGACCCCTGACTCTAAAACTAGCTTGACAAACAAACTGAAACTGTAACAATTTATAGCGATTGATGAACATCAAGTAAAAGAAACCCATAGCAACGACAGAGCAATAAAATGCTCCAGCCATCATATTTGCTTGCTGCTTCAAATCGATCAGCTGCTTTAGTTGCTTGCCCATTTTCTTCAATTCACACTTCACTTCAGCACTGTCCATCATCGGATCGGCTCTGTCCACCAAATGTGAGGCGTGTTCCACACCAAGCTGCCCCCCAAAATTGAAATTGAGCTCTTGTGTTGAAGCCTCGAATTTCAACCTCTCAACGTACTCATCGAGCCACTTGAAATGTCCACATTACTCCAGAACCTGAAAAACAGGATAAACGGGGGTCGATGGCGGCATGAACCCTAGATCAGATCCACCGCCCAAATTCGATGGAAAAATAAAGAAATCGAACCAGCTGCTTGGTGCGGTACACGGATCTAACCTGCCCCGGTTGTGGCTTGGTCAAGCATTTGACGAACTCGCGCCCACGGTTGCCATTTTTCTCCTTCACACAAGTCAAACGCTTTAGAGGCTCCATGGCGGGCAATCGGGGCATCTTGTCAATGGCACTGGACCGTACTGTGGCCATGATTGGCGGGAGGCCGAAGTTGAGCTAGACATCACTCGCCGGCGGCGCGCTTCGTTGCCGGAGAAGAGGAAGAACAAGGTGGGGAAAAGGGGAAGGGGAAGGGCATGCAATGGGAGGTGGGCTGGCTCGGGCTCGTGGATGGCTCGGGTCGGGGCATGCTTATGTGGATAAATTGTGGGTCCCACACGCATGTGAGTAAGTGGTGGGTCCCACATTCATGTGGATAACTGATGGGTCCCGCGTGTCATAACTCAAACCACTAACCCCTTATGTTTTGCATTTCATGGTTAAACATGGCCATGTCGCATTGGAGCTATTGTTGGCTGCAAATAGGTCGCACCCGAGATATTTTCATCAACTACGCCGCTCCTCATCCAATTCATCTCAAAGACGTCGCACAGGGGCTATAAGCCCAATAGTCCATCATACAGACAAAACACACCAGATACCACCTAGTAGAAGCCGATTGGTGTCTTTCTAGAAACAAAAAGCTATCAGTTCAACAAAAAAGGTTGGATATGTTGCAATAAGGGCATCTCCAAGGCAGACCCGTAAACATCCTACAATCGTCTGAACCGCGCTGTCTGGACAGCAGAAGTCATCCAACGCCGACCTTTATTGGTCCCCGGAGCGGTCCGGACGCTATTTCTCGTGCAAACCGGAGACAGAAGTGGGGGAGGTTTGCGGGAGTCCGGACCGCTCCCAAGCCCGCTTCTCACCGCCCGGCCTACCAAAAAAAACCTCACCCTCCCGCGCGCGCTCCCGCCCGGCGCCAGCTGCCCGCACTCAAGCCGTTGTAAAGCGTGCCACTCCGCATTGAAGACGGCTCAGGGCGGACGCGACCTCTCACTGCCTCCGTCATTGAAGCGGCGCGACGGCTGAGGGCGCCGCCTGCTGCATGCTGGGCTGAACACGCCTCCTCTCCGCATTCATACGACCCCATTAAATCTGAAGCCAAGAAACCTACTCGGGACACATGTCCGTTCATGAGCGGGCCGACATTAAATGCAACGCCGGCCGAGCTCCTATCGTCCGCCCTCTATTTGAACGAGGGCAGACGGCGGGCAGGAACCAAATCCCTCCACCGCTCCCCAAATGTCCTCCTCCACCACTCTTCCGGTGGCTTCCGGAAAGCAGTTCTCTGGCATACAAGACGGCTGGGTAGCCAGCCGAGCCGACGGATACGAGCGAGGCAGCTCGCTGCTCCACCTCCCGCGCCTCACCCGACGGAGCAAGCCGCCGCCCCAAGCCGCCGCGTGGTTCAGCAATTCGTCGCTCCAGGCCTACTCGATGCCGGCACAACGGGGAGCACGGCGGCATGGGCGTCATCGCTGCCGTCCATGACCGCGCCTCCCGTGCCTGCGACCTCGCCTCTCTTGCATGCGACCGCGCCATGCAGGCAGAGGCAGAAGCCGGGTGTGGGGAGAGCTTCGAGTCGGTGGCCGACTCCTTCGCGTCCGCCGCCATCACCGAGGAGAAGTAGAACACGGGAGTTCGCCGCCGCTTGGGTCCCACGAAGGCCACCACCTAGATGACACTGGTGTACCGAGCCGGTGTCTTGCCCAGTTCTTCTCTTTCGAGGACCATCTTCGATCCCACATGGGCGTCACAGAAACAGAGCGCCGCCTTCCCCTCCCGCTGAATCATCAGCCGAGGGTTCCACTCTGATGAGTCGTGGGGAAGCGATCTGTCCTTTGCGTTGAAGCATATACCTCCAGGGCTCCCGGCAGTCCGGTGATCGGGCTATCGTACATGAGGAAGACAAAGGGATCCGCAGGCGGCGACTTAGATTAGGTATTAATTATACCTTAAGAGCCCGACTAGCACTGTTGATGTAAATGTACTGAAATATGTCATGTTTATATGAAAATCCGCCTTTTCTATATGAAATCTATCATGTTTGCATGAAATCCGGCTATGTTTGCATGAAATTCGTCCGGTTGGTTTGAGTTGTTTTGAAAATGTATGCGGCTAGCGTTGGATGGCGCCACCCGCATTCGTATCCACGGACTGGTCCCCCTGTCTGTGGACAGATGTGGGAGGTTTTTTGCGGGTCGCCGTTGGAGATGCCCTAAGTTACCATCCCTGTCATGACAATATATGTAATGGTGCAAAAGGCTTCTGTATATTTCAGAAATAGATATTGTTTTACACTTAAAAAGAGTTATGTTTTTAATATTATATACTTTTATTCATACAGTAAAAAACACTTAAAAAGTAAAAAGAGGAAACCAATTCGAATAAACACAACTAACAAAGACCCGGGTAAAAATGAAAGTTATATAAAATCTTTTAAATCACAACCTTTCTTCATTTTTCTCCATTTTTCTGTAGATTTTTCGTAATTCTATAAAATTTCTCATTTTTCCTATGGATCAGACAGGGCCCTAAACCCTATTTGGTTTGGGGTTAGTTTATGTTTGGGCTTGACCGCCAAATATAGGTGAGCTATGTACGTTTTAAGTAACCTGGCTGATCGGTTTGGTTTTGGCATTGAAAACCTAAAAAAAACATGTGCTTACACAACCAGTGGGTGTATAAGTTCTTAGCAAGGAAGGTATTTGCAAGAGTTTTTGCACACCAAGTACCTACATTCTAAAACGGTATCTGTAGTAGAAGCAAAGCCTACCGATTCACCATTTTGGAAGGGCTTGATGAAGGTCGAATCTTCCTTTTTTTATCGAGGTTCCTTTAAGGTTGGTGATGGCCAATCGACGCACTTTTGGAAAGAAACATGAAGGCTGACACTCCATTTGCTCTACGACATCCGTCCCTTTACAATATTGCATTCAGAAAGGACGCATTGGTGTCCGGCATTGGCGGCCTCGGTTCTTGGAGCTAGCCAGTGAACATTCAATTTCGCAGGGCTTTACTTGGGAGTCATTTTACAGTGCATCTGGACGATATGGACCGTCCGTCGGAGCAAATTCGACGATCCAGATCCGATGCAATACGCTGATGTCACGTGTATTATATTAGACCCCGAGGGGCATTTTCAGGAGAAAAATATTTCGAACTAATCTGATTTTCCCTCCCAAATATTTCGATGGTATTCTCGGTACGAATTTCAGGGCTATTTTCGGTTCGATTTTTATCCCGTTCGCTAGGGTTTATTCCTCGCCGCCGCTAGGGTTTTAGTCCTCACCGGCAGGATCTAGCCGCTCGTCGTGGCCCCCTCCCTCGTCGCCGGCAGGATCTAGCTGCGCGTCGCGGACCCTCCCTTCCTCCACCCCAATTCCCTCGCGATCTCGCACCACCTTTTCAACGAACACGAGAGGAGGCCCACTGCCCTCCCCGCGGCGGCCGCCGGCGAAGAGTCAGTGCCATCCTACCTCCCAGTCCTCCATGAGGGTGCCTATAGCCACAAGGTTATAGGCAACCTCTTTCCCACACCCCAATTGGTTGTTTGCGTACTCTACATATCATTTCTCAGCCATGGCTGCAGCTTTGATCTAGCCATGCATCTCGTCCGATGGCAAGGTGGTTGGGTATGGATCATGTTCTGCGGGACTAGATGAAGCCGGCCGCCGGCCTCGATGGCCAGCTCAATTCGTCCAGCCCCGACTACATGATCTACGAACGTTCAATCGTTGCATTCAACATGTATTCTTTCAATTTGGCTGATAGGTGAGATTTGGAGATCAATAGAGATGATAAGCTATTAATTTTGGAATGTACTATAAACAATTCATAGCTTATGTTGCTCAATATTTATGATGCTCGCTTCTTCTTGTGCAATTGTTGGACTGGGATCAACAGACGGCATGTGCTTTATATGAAAAATTAGATTCACATGGGATATCCACCTTTTCAAGATTGCTGTTAATTCTTATTATGATGTTTTAGCCTTGTTAAAGGGAGAGTAATGGTCCTCGCAAAAAGCAGAGAGAAAGGAATGAGCATTCGATTCTTCCATATGTTGCATTTCATTCTTCCGTGTTTAGTTATGTCCAACATTTGTTACATGCACACACTTGACAAGGTTAGTACAAGTAGTAATTTTTCCTCTGTTTTGCAGGGCTATGACAGAACATGCTATGTGATTCCCTGAGGAAGGATGGATGTACCATGGCCACACCACTGTGCTCCTGAAGGTGATCGCTTCAATTCAGCGTTGCAGCACCTACAGAGGCCCCCTATGGTACGTGCTTTTACTCTTGTTATCCTATGCTCTATTTTTTGGCTTTACGGCCTGCCTACGATACATAGCTGGGATTGCGTGTTGAATCAGGCAGTATTTTTGACTTCTGTTGTGAGGCTATGCTCATGCTCGTACCTTTTTCTCTCGTATGAAAATAGACATATCATAATCCATTATTCTTCTAGGGTTGCCCCAGGCACCATTACTGTCACATGGTAGTAAAAAGCAAATATAGATTTCTACGAGATCCCGTAGAGACCAAATTTATTTCAAGAAAAATATAGTAACCAATATTATTGAAGTTTTACAACTTGACTCATGTGCAATGGACTAAGACCATGGCTAGGAAACCTTCTTCGGGACTAAAACCCAACCACACCCTACTCTATCGCTTTATGGCCAAGTGTACACTCCACATGTAAGAATGAACCACAATGCTGGACTAACTGCTTGCATCCTCGTCGTCTTCAACCGCAGCTGCATCCGATTGCCTAGCATGGTACTGCTTGAACCTACTCCTGTATTTCATTTTGTTGTAGGGTGAATCAACAAGCACAACAGGTAGCTCTCTGCTGAATTTGTCGATGTAGGCCTGCATGCGAGGATATGTTAGTATCGTTCCATATGTTTCAAAAAATGACAGAATTTTAGGTGTTACTCTACGTACTTCGTCATATTGCAACCTCAGTTTTACTCCCGTAAAAAATTCGATGTTCTTCAGCATGTACAGTGCACAACAAGAACTGCAACATTTTGTGTTGTTAGATCAGCATTTCAGATATTAACAATCTAAAACAAAAACAAAAGCTAATATTGTTGACTGATGTCTCATCAGATTTTGGCACATTAATATTCCGTACTGGCCATTGCGTCACGTTAATGTCTTCCCATGCATTGCTTTCAATCCCATTGACTCGCATCGCTGCTCTCAGATGTGCTTCCATCCCACGTACCTGCAAGCCCAATGGGATGAGAAGTTGCCTACGACTAATACTTACATACGATGTTAAATCCTTTCTTATAATTAAATATGTTGAAATTCTCACCATGTTATTTACTTCTCTGGGTATCATACAGTGGAAAAGTGAATCAAGAACCTGAATCTCCTTCCTTCTGGGGTTTACGACAACAAGGAACCAGTGGGTGTTTAAACTATTCGTAGGTAGGAAAACCTGGAGTGCACAGATAATTAGATCAACGTGCATAGTAATAAAAAAATCTGTTCTACGTGAGGTTAAAATACCATATCATGTTTCAGGTAGGTGGTGCCTTGTGTTGTTCCAGGAATGCCTGCCAAAGCGTCCTCGTAGCACTCCTCTATCCTACCATCTCTTTCGAGCTTAGCGACGCCGGCCACCCTCTCAATGTAAACCAGTTGGCCATCCCTTGTGTCAATTGGTTGATCATGACGCATGAGCTGGATCGCAGCATCAACCACCTACAACAATAATCAAGTTAATTGTATTGTACAAAAATGAAACTTCATAAACTAATTTGTGAAATACTATCTTACTTCGTCACCCAACCATACGCCATCTTCATATTCATCTTTATGGGTGAGGCATTGCAAATGCTTTGATAGCACGACAATGTCATCAACTAAGGCCATTTGTTTTTCACGATTTGTAGTGTTGATCAGTGACGCCACGAAATCCTGTCGAACCACGTCTAGCTGGTCCCTCTGGGTTTCAGGAACTTCTGACCTCTTTTTTAAGTTCCTAGAGCCGATTTTCCTCTTTTTACTGTTCTTGTCCTCGGAATCATTTGTACACTCTGATGGAGTCTTGTTTTTCCTTTTTTTCTTCTCAGTATCATACGAAGCATACTCTTCATTCTTAAATAATTGCAAGACCACCCTTTTCTTTTCGCCCCCATGATTTGGTGGCGTCGATTCAACCACACTTACTTGTTGCTGCTTTTGAAAGGATTCATCATGGCTGTCATCATCTGTGAAGGCACGGGGCTCTTCAGGATCTCGCGATCCCGTAGCCTTCACAGAGTGCTGCTTACTCCGTCTGTTGAACGGATTCTGTCAGACGAAATAAACCGCGTGTTAGCCTTTAGCAGATTCTTGCTCAATTATAGGTAAAATGTGCATCACCTGGAAATCTTCAAGGCTTGTGGTGGCTTTGGAATGCATTTGCTTATCAAAACTAGGAGCTCCCTGGATATCATCCACCTCTTTCAAAAGCTTATGAATACCACTGAGATCCTGTTTGATTTTTACAGCAGCTCTTTCGAATGCTTCATCCTGTATGTGGAAGATCACATGTTATTTCTGAAACGACAATGATTGTTTCATAATTAAGTTAACATGCGTACGTCAAAATCTTCATCAAGGTTCTTCATGGGGGGCTCCATGTCATCATTTTTTATTCCCTGCTTACAATCGTGCTTAGCAGCGACCTCCGTGACATCCTTTTGTTTCCCCTGGTCAGAAGCCTGCTCAGCATTCTCAACAAAGGCCTCCATTGGGTCTCAAGGTGCCCCGAGGTCAGATAGATGTATGTCCTCCACTCCTGGAAATATTCCATCGTGTTTTTTCTTTAAAAAATACATGTTAGTCTAGGGTGTTTTCATAGAAAACTAAATTAGAAAAAAACTTGTACACGTAAATTTCCAATTATATATACTAATCTCATAATTCTAGGCTTACGTTCAATTCTTTGATGAGGTCCTCCGTGAGCTTGCCATTTGTACGGGTACGCCTAAGGCACTCATCCATTTTCTTTTCAAGGGTGCACATCCTATGGACTTGTTCTGCACCGGCCTCCCGCACGAGGGAGGCAACTTCTTGCAAATCAGTCAATACGCGTCCGACGAGTACCTTAATCTGAGACTTTGAAACACTCAGAATCATATAACTTCATACTAGTTGGAATGTTACAATATATATTTGCGCATGATGTAACTCATTTACCTGAGCGCCAGTCTTCGGTTTGGCCAGCGTACCATCTCGTGCCGGAATGAAAGGCCTCATCAGGTCCTCAACATACTGTAGTTTAGTGTCGTTAGTATGATTTAGAAAATATATATGTTACATAATCTAGGCAATGTGCTGACATTTTACCTTTCCAACTCCCAGATAATTATTCTGGATTATATTGTCAACCTTTTTTGCCTTTTCCTCGCTCCAGTTCTGGATCAGCGGCCTTAACCTTGATTCATACGAGATGCTAGAGTCCAATTGGTGCACTCTGAACTTCTCGTAGTACCATGTCTGCATGACAACAAAAGCAGTTTACAAACATTCTCGTACAATATGTAATGTATGTTAGGTAACTGATAATTGTACTACTATGAATTACTTGCAGCAGTGGTAGATTCCCCTCCAGAATTGCCTCACCATTTACAAAATTCTTCACGCTATCCATAAGATAGTCAAGCGTTAGCTATCCAAGATTTGTGCCCTTTATCGTCTCAACGTTTCTAGCAATCCCAATATATTTGTTATGCACATACTCCTCTTTTGTTCGGCATACATATTTGCCTATGGTGTACAATACAAATGGCCTGACAAAATTTGGTGTGCTGTCGACTTTCATCTTGGCTAGCAATCCTTTGAATGTTATTTTGGTGTCATTACGGTCTTTCAGTTTCTTCCACAACTCCATATTATCATCAAGATTTGAAGGGACGTGCTTCTTCCCATGGCAGGGCATGCCTGTTATATGCGCTACATCTTCTAGTGTGATCCTACATGGTCTCCCATTGATGATAAAGGCATCCTGCTCTGCATCATATGAATTAGCGATGGCCAGGCAGAGTACACGTCTAATTTTGATGCTAGGTGTCTTGATAAGTCCACCCAGTCCTATCAACTGGATGTACATCCTTTGCTGCGTGTTTAATAAGTTTATGAACTTCTCATATGGCGGCAAAGAAGCATCCTGGGTTCAATTGATGTGCAAGTGTGATTAGATTCAGCATGGTATACAATTTAAACACTCATACAGACGAATACATCTTATATATACCAACATAAAAATTGTGCTCTACGCTACTACATGAGGTACAAGCATGCTGAGTTCCATGAATGTGCAAATACTATCATTAGATTCAGCCTGGTTACGTTTGAACGGTCATATAAGGTAATCTCCATTGCAAGGCACTTATCTAAAATAAAATAAAGATTGGAAAATAATAAACTATCCAACCGTGGCCTCCTCAACTCTAGGCGCTAATCATGGTTAGTAGTATGGAATTAAAACATGGGCCATCGATGCCTTCCATAACTCGTGCGGAAGGAAAAAAGAAGGCAAGCACCTGCTGCACTAATTGGCATCGACAAGACCAGACGCTAAGATTTAGCGTGGAATTAATCAATGAACTACCAATCTGGTAGGAAACAAATCCTAGCGCCCTCCCCTAACGCCCCCAACTTAATTTGTTTAAAAACGTGCTGAGTTACAGGAATATGCAAACAATCTAGTGGGTTTGCAGCAAGAGATCATGGGAGGAAGATCGTGCCACGATAAATAGTAGCGGCTGCAGTAGGAGATCGTGGGGAGTTACCAGAGGATTCATGTTTGGCTCCGTCGTTCAGTCTTGCTGGATTCCTGGGTTGCTCCGTCCTTCGGTCTTGCTAGTTTGGGCGGCGCAGAAGGACGAACTATGATCTACGAGGTTTCAAAGGATCCCTATTTATAGGGATCGTAACAACCCGGGCATATATCTACATATAGATTTCTTCGGTTGGAGGAAATCAAGGGAGGGGACCCACCTGGTTGAATATTAGGGGGGCGTGGAGAGTTTAGCAAAGGTAAGTTATGGTTTAAAAAAACAAGGTAAGTTGCGTAACAACACGTAGGTCTCCTGAGAATCACGATCATCAAAAAGATATAGTTCCCGTTTCTTTGAAAATCAGCCAAAAGAACTGGACCGCTTTTATTTTTGGTTATAATTAGTTCACTGGACCTCTTTTAGGATGAAAACTGGTTCTAAAGTCAACTAGGATTGAGTCTTCACACATGAAGTATTTTACTCTCTTGTGAAGCTATTTTATTGCCCATCCGATCTTGCATGCTCATGCTCATACCTATTTTCCTCGTATATGTGAGACCAAATTTTGTTAATAATACTGAATCATGTCTGGTGCTGCCCAAGATGGCACGACACCATGGTTTTCACTTCGGTGAGATTTCGATGAAATAACTGAAGTTCATTCATTTCAGCACTCACTACAATATTTGCCTTTCAGCCAAAATATTTCAGCCTCATTGAATTTTGGCCAAAATATTTCAGCACTCGCTGAAATTTTTCTGAAACTTCTAACTAGCGATGTTAAATAAATTCTAAAACTTCTAACTAGTGATGTAATTGTTCTGAATCTTGTCTAGACTCTGACGAAACTTAAATATAAATTTAAGAATTCAGTTAACCTTCCTAAGCTTCAAAAGTTCTGGTTGTAAAAAGCAAATATATGTTTCAGCGTCTCCCATGCAGAGCAAATTTATTTCAAGAATAGTATTTGGAACTAGTACTGCGAAATATTACAACTTGATTAATCCGCACTGGACTAAGAACATGGCTAGGAAACCTTCTTCGGGACTAAAACCAAACCACACCCTACTCTACCGCTTCATAACCAAGTGTACACTCCAGATCTAAGAATCAACCACTTCTGGACTAACTGCTTGCATCTTCATGATCTTCAATCGCAGCAGCATCCGATAGGCTAGCATTGTACGTCTTCAGCCTTTTTATGGACTTCAATTTGTTGTAGGGCGAATTAAGAAGGACAACAGGCAGCTCTCTTCTATAATTGTCAATGTATGCCTGCATGGGAGGATATGTTAGTATCGTTCCATATGTTCACAAAATTGACAGAATTTTAGGTGTTACTCTACGTACTTGGTCATAACGCAGCGTAAGATCTTCTCCCGTAAAGAATTCGATGTTCTTCAGCATGTAGAGTGCACAATAAGAACTACAACAATTAATTCTGTTAGCACCATTTCACGTATTAACAATGAAAACATATTTAGAAGCTAATACTGTTGACTGACTTGTCATCTTGTCTTGGCACAGGAACATGCTTTACTGTCCATTGGGTCACGTTAATGTCTTGCCATGCATGGCTTTGTGGTCCATTGATTCGCAGCGATGCTCTCAGATGTGCTTCCACCCCACGTATCTGCCAAAGTCCATGGTATGAGAAGTTGCTCAAGGTTCATTGTTAGGTATGATGCTAAATCCTGTGTTATATTGAAAGATGTTTAAAATCTCACCAGGTGAACCACTTGTATTACTACATAGCTGAAAAGTGAATCAAGAATCTGAATCTCCCTCCTTCTGGGGTTTACGACCACAAGGAACCAGTGGGTGTTCGCCATGTTCGTAGGTAGAAAAACCTGGACAACAAAGATGATTACATCAACATGCATAATGATTAGAAAAATAAATGTGTTTATGTCATGGTTAGATGGTACCAGATCATGTTTGAGGTAGTTGTCTCCTTTTGTTGTTCCATGACTGCCCGCCAAAGCGGCCTCGTGGCAGTTCTCTACCTTACCATCTTTTTCGAGCATAGCGACGCCGGCCACCCCCTCAATGTAAACGAGTTGCCCGTCCCTTATGTCCTTAGGATGATCATGACGCATGATCTGAATCACAACATCGACCAACTAAAACAAAATTCAAGTTAATTGTACTGTGCAAAATAAAATTGATAAAATAATTTGGCAAATATCTTACTTCGTCACCCAACCATTTGTCATCTAAAACTCCATCTGTCATGGTGAGGCATTGCAAATGCTTCTGTAGTAGAACAATGTTATAAATTACCACCAATTGTTTATCAAGATCTGAGGTGTTGACAATTTCGGCCACGTAATTCTGTCGAAACTTGTCAAGGTCGGTCTCCAGCCTCGAAGCACCTGTGTATGTATCTTTAAAAATGCTTGCACGGTTTTTCCTCTTTGTATTCTTTGTGTCCTTGGAATCGTTGGTAGACTCCGATGGAGTCCTGTTTCTCTTTCTCTTCTTATCACTATCATACAGAACATAATCTTCATTGCACAATCATGAAGATGCCACTCTTTTACAGATGCTCGCACGAGTTGGTAGCATGGAATCAACCACACTATCTTGTCGCTGCTTTGCTAAAGAATCATCATAGTTGTCCTCATCTACTGGGAAGACACGGGTCTCTTCCGGCTCCCTTATTGCCTTAGCCTTGGCAGACCGGTGTTTGCTTTTGGTACCTGCCTCTCCCCCCACCTCAATACTGACATCTTCATCATCTTGATCTCTTATTTCTTCAGCCTTTCGCACATTCTCATTGTGCCTCAAATTCAGAGGATCCTGTGATTCAAAATAAAGCACTTGTTAGCTTGCAATCTGCGTGAAATAAAAAAACAAAACCAGTTAACTATAAAATGTGCATCACCAGGAAAGCTTCAAGGCTTGTGGTGGCTTTGTAATACTTTCGCGAATCCAAACTCGGAGCACCCCCCGAAGCATCCAGCTCTTTATAAAGCTGTGAAACATTCTTGAGACTCTCCTTGCAAGCTGCAGCAACAGCTCTGTCTTCTTCATCCTGAACGTGGAAGATCATATGTTAGCTACGAATCTGCATTAACTTAAAACAAAATCAGTTAGATTTGAAATGTGTATCACCATGAAAGCTTCAAGGCGTGTGGTGGTTTTTGAATGCTTTCGCGATTGCAAACTAGGAGCAGGCTGCAAGTCTTCAGCTACGTTCTTCATGGGGGCATCCATGTTATCTTTTTGTATTCCCTTAGCAGAAATGCCTTTGGCAATGACCTCCGTGTCTTTTTTTTGTTTTTGCCGGTGAGTAGTATTCTCTCCTGGGACCTCCATTGGGTCCGCAGGTACTCCCAGGTCAGATAGTTGTATGTCCTCTACTCCTGGGCGATCAGCATCAAATATTCCATAGCGGTGATTCTTTAAAAAAATGTGTTAGTGTGGAGAGTATTGATAGTAAAAATATTTATAGAAACTCATAATGGTATACTTACATTGAATTCTGTGATGAGGTCATCCGTGCGTCTGCCGTTCGCAAGTGTACGCCTAAGGCACTCGTCCTTTTTTTCAAGGGTGCTCATCCTATCAAATTGTTGTGCACTGGCTTCCCGCACAATGGAGGCAACTTCTTTCAAATCAGCCAATACACGGCCCATGAGTGCCTTATCCTGCAAATTACAAGCAGTTAGAAGCATATGACTTCGATTGTACTTGCAAAGTTACAATATATATTTGTGCCTGATGTTCATCATTTACCTGACCGTCAGTCTTTGGTTTCACCGGCGTCCCAACTGGTGGCGGATATAAAGGCCGCAACAGGTCATTGACATATTGTATGTTAGTGTCGTTAGTATCATTCAAAACATATGGTAGATAATCCAGGCACACAGTACTAACACTTTACCTCTCCAACCCCTATATAATTTTTGTTGGTTATGTTGTCAACCTTCTGTGCCTTCTCGTCACTCCAGTTTTGGATCAGCGGCCTTAACCTTGATGCATACGAGATGGTAGAGTCCAATTGGTGCACCCTCCACTTCTCGTAGTACCACGTCTGCATTACAACAAAAACAGCTTAGAAAATTTTCCATAAAATTAAATGTATGGTATGTTAATAATGATTGTATTACTTGCAGCAGTGGTAGGTTGCCCTCCAGATTTGCTCCACCATTTACCAATTTCCTGACGCTAGCCATAAGATGGTCAAGTGTAAGCTGTCCAAAATTGGTGCTCTTTATTGTCTCAACGTTTCTAACAATCCCAAGGTATCTGTTTTCCACATACTGCTGTGTTGTCGGGCATACATATTTGCCTATGGTGTACAAGACAAATGGCCTGACAAAATTAGGTGTGCTGTCGCCTTTCATCTTGGCTAGCAATCTTTTCAAAGTTACTTTTGTGTCATTGGGGTCTTTCAGTTCCTTCCACAACTCCAAAGTATGGTTGTGATTTGAAGAGACATGATTCTTCCCCATGCAGGGCAAGCCTGTTATATGCTCCACATCTTTTAGTGTGATCCTACATGGTCACCCATTAATTATAAAGGCATCCTGCTCTGCATCATATGAAAAAGCGATGGCCTGGCCCAGTAGATGTCTCATTCTCATTCCAGGAGTCTTGAGAAGTTCACCCAGTCCAATCAACTTGATGTATGTCAGTTGTTGTGCGTTTAATTCTTTTATGAACTTCTTGTATTGCAGCAATGAAACAACTTGAGTTCCCTGAATGTACAAATAGTGTGATTAGATTCTATATGGTATTCATTTAAACACGCATAGAACCGACTAGATCTAATCTATGCCAATATCAAAATTGTGTTGTACAGTACTGCATGAAATTATAGAGCTTCTAGGCCATATAATGAACACCAGATATAGAAAAACAAGCTATCCCTGTCGGCAAATTGACTGATAATAGTATAGATTTTTAGTAGAAAGAGCAGACTTTGGTCTATGTACACTGCTAAAGTTTCAGGCGTCACGCTTACGAAAAGAATTGCATACATGATCAGAAGATCAATAGTTTATAGATAATCACCATATTAGGAATGTAACATGTGATCCTAATGTCCATCTTTCTCTTTAGTTTTCTCCTTTCTTTCTCGTCAACCTAAAATTTAATATAGTACATACATTTGATGTTCTCAATGCCAAAGAAGTGAGGCGTGCAACTTACGTACAAAACTACTTTGTATTCTGTCTACTGCGTATTTGATCAGGCACTTAGGAGTACTACGATTATTTTGTTGATTCGGTTGCTAGTTTTAAACAAAGTTGAATTACTAGTCCTTCCTTTCCATATCGTTGCACGTAGAACTTTCCAGCACGAAAATTAGCGCAAGTTTCATTACAGAGAGAGGCATTCACGACTAAAAACTAAGAGAGGAAGGTATCCACGATCTCCCTTAAGTTTTGCTAAAGCACATCTAGATGTGCTCTAAGTATTGCTTATCTAAGTCCTATGTCATTGATTTTATGCTAAGATTCGTGCAAGCCTTTCTAGACACACCCATCTCCCTTCGGTAAAATAGGGATAGTTCGTTATGGCTATAACTAAACGAGATCAAAAGGAAGTGCGCCGTAAATAATGGGATTGCATGCAGACTTGGGAAGGAGGGTGTATACAGAATACAAGGATCTCGATCGTTACCGGAGGATTCTCTCGATGGCGACCGGCTCCATTGCCGTTCGCTTTCATCTTTTGATTCGCCGGCTTCTCCGACGTGCCCTTCTCTTCCGTCGGCTTCTCTGACATGCCCTTCTCTTTCATCTCAGGATTGGCCGACGCAAGCTTTAAAGATGACGGCTCCGTCGGCTTCACTGACCTGGGAGCTACTTTGGGTGGCGTGGGGTGGTAATTCGATGTAGTCATGGAAGGCTAGGTATGCGAGGCGTGGGGTGGGAGGCGTGGGGTGGAAGTATACGATCTATGTCGTGAAAAGCTTCGTATTTATAGGGGATTCTCTAACAACCGATCACAAGGAAATATTGGGAATTTGGGATCTCACGAAGAGGTAGTTTTAGATCACGTAATGTTTATTTATAGGGGATTCTCTAACAACCGACCACAAGGAAATATTGGGAATTTGGGATCTCACGAAGAGGTAGTTTTAGATCACGTAATGTTTTTTTAGCTAGTTTTTTTATTTTGAGAATTTTTTAGCAAGTTTAGATCAGTAATCTCAACCGCGAAGCATTTGGGCTTCTTGTGCTTTCTTATACGGGCCTATGGGAGGAGCCCATTTTAAATGTGAACATGAGAAAGGAAGCGAGGACTCCAATAGGCGCGACGAGCCCCGTCCCAATTATTTAGGACGGGCATGCGCGAGGGCGCTTCATCCTCACTGCCACGACTCTCCAAAAACGGTTCCTCTGCCTCTACGTCCTCTCGATTCCCTCTTCCTCTGCGTCCCCACTCTCCCAACAATCTGGCTTCTGGAACGGTGAGTTATCCTTCCTGTCAATTTTGTTAGTAGTTCTCTAGTAGCAGCACATACGATGGCCTTCTTCTTGTCAATTTCTTGTTCTCCTGCTCCTTTATTTTGTGCGCACAGATTCATATGCCTGCAACATGTAGTCCGTTGTCTTATGAGAATTTTGCACACAGATTCATCTGCATGCAACATCTAGTCCGTTGTCTTGTCAATTTCTTGTTTTTCTCCTGCTTCTTTAGTTTGTACACACAGTTTCATCTGCATGGGCGATGAACAATTCATAGATACATGTTTATTCTTGATTGTTGATGCAGTTGTTTAGATAATATTTCAAGAGCGTAAATTTTGATTGTTAAGTCGCATATACTCCCTCTGCAAGGAAATATAACAACTTTTGGTTCACTACTTTAGTGATTTCTTTATAGAGGGAGTACTTGTTTAGTTTAAATTGTTCATGCACTTGTTTACATAAACTTCCAATAGCGCCAGAATTACTATACTATCTGCCGTCATATTCATCTCGGCTTATTGTTATCATGTTGTTCTCATGCTTCATGTCTTATACTGGTTTCATCAAATACAGTCCTTCGACATGGCGTTCAAGAAAGATTATGCTGCTAGGGCAGATGGAAATACCGAAATTTTTGTGAAGTACACGAACAAGGCTAGCTGTGTTGAGTACTGCATTGGCAGATTCAAATACTGGCTGCGGAACGACGACAAGAAGATAGTTGCACTGGATGTGGAGTTCACCTGGCCCCGTGGTCCGACACAGATGGCTGCCGTGGTCCAGTTATGCGTTGGCATCTACGTCCTTGTGTACCACATAAGTGTTGCTGATGAGCACTGCGACCTGCTTGCCGCCTTCCTGCTCGACGAGGAGTACACCTTTGTTGGGGTGGACATCAACAGTGACGAGAAAAAACTCGAGCGTGTTGGTCTGGTGGTACGAAACTTTGTGGATATCCAGAATATGTGGAGAGTGCTTGATCTAGTGACGATTAAGCCAAAGTATGGCTTGGCTGACTACGCTGGTTCCATCATCCACCACAGCTACAACAAGATGAAGGATGCTATCGCAGAAGATGACCACCATATATGGGCAGAAGCACCCTTGCCCTTGAAGAACATCTATTATGCTTCCAGGGACGCGTATGCCACCTACGATGTATACGGGCACTTGGTGAACTTCCAGAAGGGGTTCGAGAGTCTGTGCAAGCATCTCGCCAAACCATCTAGGCGGTCGAGGAAGTTCGGAAGGAAGAATGAATCAACCTAAAATGTTTCTTCTATTTATCTAGCTGATAGTGTGTAAACCTTATTATACTGCTAGTAAGTTGTAAGTTCAAATTTCCTGCAAGTTGAATCATCCTTTATTCTAGCTGTCTTGCCTAATTTGATCCACGTTCACGAGATATTATACTTAAGACGTTTATTTTGTTTCAGTTTTGCTAGTTATGATACAGAATGCGATAGCCATTTTTACCAAAAGATTATTTCAGATTTATAATGAATACTGTTCTCAACTGGGTTTGAATAGAGAAATTTTATTTTTTTAATTTCATAGAGAAAGTTCATTTTTTTTAATCAAAAGAAGGGTCGCCCCCTCTGATGTTCCATTAACAGAAACCACATGGTCTTTCAAGCCCCTGATACAAACTACAGCTAGAAACTAAAGTAATCAACTAGCAGCACAAATCATACATGGTAGCAAGCCCAGCCAGACTTAACATGAAGGTCCAAAAAATAAAACTACGACAGAGATGCGCAGGCGACACCGCAGTACCCTGTGACTCCACACTTGCGATGAACTGTACAATTCACCTGCTACATGCTCTAGCCTGCGCATATAGACCATCAACACCTCTTTGCTCCCAACATCAGCACCTCTTTGTTTACCACCTTCATCTGCAATATAGACCATCCCATGATCCACAAGCAAATTAGCTAAACAAGAATCATAAGATCACTATACCATTTATTTTGTAATCTCACATTATTCCTGCATTGCCAAAGAGTCAAGAACACAACCGATGCCCTTCCCGCATCTCCTACGCAAACACTCATAGGTAGTTCTACCATCTTAACTCCATGATTTAAAATATTAATAAAACCCCCTTAACGATTCCATTTGCATTACCATCGTTCATGATTATAGCCAGGGAAACAGCAGCCAATAAAGCAACCACCTGTGAAAGACCTATTTTGAGTCCTGAATAGGGCCGAATCCTAGCATTTACTCTAACTGCAACATGTCCTCCTCTCATAGTCATCATCACCCAAGACATAATGAACACATAACCCCATAGATGCATAACTACTATCAACATAGTTTCGCACTATACCTAGTGTAAAGGACACTCTTGCGTTGTCGTGCTACATTTGTGGCTCCTCGGTCAGCATGTTCATAACCACCTCGATCTGAAGATCTTCACGGTGGTGGTCTTGAAATCGAAAAGAACGGCTTTATGAACCTTAAGCTCTTCACTGTCAACAAAATCACTCCATCCCTTGCCGAAGATGATGCAGCCATCATCACACTTGTGGTACTTGACCGGCATGAAACTGTCCTTGCACATCCGAATGCCAGCAAGCCCATCTCCCGGTATCTCCCCATCTCCTGGGGTCTTCAGGGCATCGACAACTTTCACCGGTAATCGCTGTATGCACCGTCATAGGAAGAAAAATTATCAAATATGTGAAGGAGCAGTAAACAAAAGGATCTTCAGCTACATCTACATATATTACATAAGGATCTTCAGTTATGGGAAACAAAAGGATATGCAAAAACACACATCAGTGTATTCACTGGTTTCAGCTACAATAGCATATCATTAAAGTTTCTCTCCATGAAAAAACAAAGAAAATTGCATACAAAATAGAAAATACTAGTACACCAAAAACATACCATCGTGTTTCCTACTATGTTCGACTTGGTGAAGCGGTGGACAAAAAATGCACCTATATAACCTTTCTTCATCGCCAAAAGGTCATGTAGGTTACGCTCCTCTTGCTTCATAAGATTAATTCCCTTCGTTATGACAGCTAATTCTAGAGGATCTTTACGCTCTTCGTTTTGATCGCATGTCCTTGGCAGGTTGCAGCAGTACACCATAGGAATGTCTTCAGTCAAATCGAAGGAGACAAGGTCGCCTTCTCGTAGGTCGAAGTCTTCAACAAACCTGCACCAGTTTTCACCACAGATGATCGCCCTTGAATTCCCTTTGTACACGCCAAAATCATACATGCGGCTCCCTCTCGCTTGAAAAATCAATGAACTGTCTAGGATGGCGCTGAACTGGTGCCTTGCGTAGCATGGCACGATCTGTAGATGTATAATTTAATTGCTATTTATTTCCTACATTTTGTTAACCTTCAAAGTAGAGGGTAACAAACACAATACAAGTAAAAATTGACATGATTATTTATACCACAGCTGAAGTGTCCCCATCTAGCCTGATGGTAAATGTCCACCCATCAGCATTGGGCCTGTTGCAGTCCTGTCGACAGGTTATGCACACCACCTATGTAAACAAAACAAAATGAAGAAAAGCAAAGGATAAGAATTTAAGAAAAGGGCTTATGCATGTAAACACACTAGGCAACAATCATACAGTATAATCAACGAAGGTACTACAACAGTAATCAACAATCATACACTTGAACTAAGCGGGTGGCTCGCCCTCCACTCCTCATAACCCGCAACGCAGCGCGTGCCCGCCGCACCACAGCTTGTTCAGACATGTCCTTCTCTTCATCCTCGACCGGCAGCACGGGCTCACCCCGAGCGTCAACGCGCGGCATTGGCCCCTCCTCCTCTGCAGCACAACAGAGGTAGTGTCTAAGACTGAGCAGTAATCTCTGAGAAAAGTCCTATGAAAACATAAATCCTACTACTGTTGTTACTCGGCCCACCCGAATGTACACACGCACACCTTCAACATACAACCCATCTACATACATCCGCATCCAACAATATGTTCCTCAAAAAAGAAAAGAAAATTTGTTCTGGATGGACGAAGGATCGTCAGGGTAACCAACTCTATTAGCCACTTGTCTGTCATGTTGGAGAAAATGAACTTACTTCACTTTTTCCTGGTACTACATAACCACACAAAATAAAGACTAAAATAATTCCTAAAAACTCTGATATATTGTACGCCCTCACATTTATAATCTTTAAAATATGAACTAATTTGGGTACCAGAATTAAGAGTTTATTGTTATTTCCCTACAAAGATACAAATATTTGGATCAAAATTTCATATTCTGCAAAAAAAAACACTGCAGTAAATATTATTCTGAGAAATGCTTAGTTGACTTGCAATCTAGGACTACAAGTTAATGGCTGCCTTACTAAACCCAACCTAATTTCGGCCTAAAAAGGAATTTAATCCACTAGCCCAGCTTATAAGTTTTGAGCCCACCCTCTGGTTTCTTCCTGGATTCGCCACTGCACAAGGCCAATATTTTTTAAAGTTTTTAAAGGACTGTTTGCTGAAATTTGCTGCTATTGTGTTACGCATCTGCACTTGTTCATTGTTATGAAAACCCTGGAATACCGAAACCCTAGAAAAAAATATCTAGCTAGCCACCGATGTAGAAAACTTCCTTCAATCTCTGCATCGCCTTCCACCTAACCTCCGATTTAAAAGCCTAACTATCTAATCTCTGACTTTGAAAACCATATCCAACTCCCGAAACGGCAACACAACAAGGAGCAAAGAAGTCGAAGATTACAAGTTAGGGTTTCTCACTTCACCTAGTCGCCGGTAGTCTCTAGGTGCTTGCTGGCGGCCTCCCAATCTCACTCCGCGCTCTTCTGCTCCAACCGTCGAGAGCGGCCAGGCGAGTAGGCGGCGGGGTGGTTTGTGGGGAGGGTGTGGGTGAGGGGGGCGGGGGTGTGTGGGCGATGGGGGTGATGACACGGACCCTGTCCGTGTCAAGCACAGAAAATAACGGCCCGTCGGTCCAGTTCGTAAAGAAACAACCAATCAGGCCCACAGGCCGCTTACCAGTCACAAAGTAAACCCCTATGTTACTAATAAAAAAACACAAAGCAAAATCCTTTTGTCTAAAAAACAAAAACAAAGGAAAATCGTAAAAAAGAGGGAAATCCTTTTTGGGTGAGTTCAACGTGAACGTGATGGTGAGAGGCTCAAGGAGGAGTTTTGGGAGTTTACAACACCTTTTTTTTAGAGAAAAAAATGCACCTTACAATGTGAAATTATAAAATCGTTATTAATAAGTGCTGAAAATTCCTTATTTATAAAAAATCGTTTCTTTCCAGAAAAAACAAACTTCAATAATGGGGGTAGGTAATTGCGTCGCCTTTCTCCCCCCCTCGCATATTCGGGCCATTTACCGCATTTCTGTGGTTGCAACCTCGAAAGTTCAAGATCTTATGCGGCCACCATGAAATCATAGCAGGGAATGGGATGAGTGCCCCATGTTAAGCTCTTTGGTCCATATATGTGCCATATGCTACCAACGGGAGGCGTGGCCTCGAAGCCGTTCTCTACGGCTATGATGCCCGTCTGCTGTCGTTATAATCAATGCAAATTCGTGACGGGCTAAAAATTCACCAGAGCTGGTGTGGTGTCATCGTACAACCCCTAGAGGGTGTGGTAAAACATCAAGAGCAGCATGCGTTGGCCCTCACATAGGCTGTGTGCAAACGGGACCATATCGCATGTCGGATCAAGCCATCGAGAGAGAATGCGTCCGGCCTGTGAAAGGAGTGCGGGGCCGTTCCTTCATTTGCCTCAAATCTCGATGCCACGTGATGTTAGACCTAGTAACCAAGGCATGTCTTGTGCATCGCACTCAACTGGACCCACAACATGCATGCACACATGTCCACATATGAGTCTAAACGGCAGGGATGCATGGTTCGGGGACTAGTAAGTGGTGTGAGTCCAGTTTGGATCTAGCTACCAAGAGGTAACACATGAGTCTAAACGTCTACCAAGAGGATGCATGTCCACGTATGAGTCTAAAGGTCTACGTGATCCTCCAAACGTGGGTCTAGACGGCGGGTCTGCATGTGCTTTGGACGCGTCCGGTTTGTGTCTAGGCGGTGCTTCACGGGGCCTGGCGTGGTCTCGTCGTATGACCCATGAAGGGTGTGGTTAAACACCGAGAGCGGCACGCATAAGCCCTAATGCGGGCTATGTGGAAGGCATGCCATATCGCATGCTGGATCTAGCCAATGGAGGGAACGAGTTCGGCATGCAGACGGAGTGCGGGGCCCGTTCCTTCAATTTCCTCAAAATTCGTTGCCGCTTCATGTGGGACCTATCCAAAAAGGCCCGTCCAGTGCATCACACACAGCTGGATTCACACCATGCATGCACACTTGGCCACGTAGACATCCACCGTAAACCTTTAGCCAAGTTGACCCACACCATCCATCCACCCTTGACCCCACCTCGGTTCGTTGGATCTCCGACGAGTCCCTTCCCTCGGTATGCCAAGCATGTTAAAACGACACACGGCTACACGTCTTGCACACCAAGATTGGCGCATCATGCACTAGTGCCAACAAACATGACCAGCTGAGCATCTTTGCCCATTATCTGGATCGAGGCGGCTAGCGGTGCATGTTGTCGGCCCGGTTGCCTAGCGGTGCATGCTATGGGTAGACATGAATCGCATCACATCGGATCAAGATTCCCATCTATTGTACCGGACGCCGGAGCAGCACACATGCATGGTAGAAGAATCTGCGCGGTTGATGTGGGAGCTTGGATGTGACGCCATGGGATAGGTGCATGATGAAATTCAAGATTTAGGAATTGATAACAAAATGAAAACGACAATTCAATTGTTTGTGCAGGTGTACAACATGTTTTAAGGAAAATGTGGAATATGACACGTTCACATGCATTTTGGCAACAAGTGCACTTTTGGAGGGGAAAAACAGGTAGCCCCCGTGCCTCCCACGATTTTTGTTCCATGTATTTCGCCACAAATATTGGAGGAAAAAAGAAAAATGTATTTTCCCCTCAAAAAACGACTTGGGAAGAAAATCTGAAGTAACCATATCTAGCTACTCCGTGGAGGTTGTCCCCCGTGGTGAGATTCGATCTACCTCTCCTTGATTTTAGGGTGAGTTCAACGTAAACGTGATGGCGAGAGGCTAAAGAAGGAGTTTTGTGCATTTACAACAACCTTTGTTTTAGAACTATATAATAATAAATGAAAGAGAATATCTGAAAAACAAAAAAGAAAAAGGATATGCATACATGATGGGCCAGCCCAACCATCTACAGGGACGCGTGGTCCAGCACGCGGGTGAGGTTCGCCTGGGACAGCCCAACAAAATTTGGCCCAACGCTAAGACGCACCGGGCGCAACTGACGGGTGGTGGGAGTTTAGTCCCACCTCGCCAAGCGAGACGCGCACGCACCTACTTATATACGCGGCTGAGAGACCAATTGCATGAGCCTCTCTCACTGAAACATCATGTTCCCTATCCATTTCTGTGTATCCCCTGTGGGGCCTACTAGCAGGAGAAGTCAACATCCCACGGGTCTGCATCCTGGCCCATATGGTTGGGTTTCTAGTCGTATGCAGGCCGTGAGGTTTGATATCTCCTGTTAGATGGTGGGCTTTTTCTTTTCCAAATCACCCAAAAAAATTTACAGTCACATCCATGTAATAAACATGATTATCAAAGAAAATTTAGCAATAATGAAGTTTACACTGTCCCCTTAAGGTAAAGTCAGAGGTATGTACCTGAGTTTCACTGAGCCACCATAAATTATATAAAATTCTAAAAAATGGTAAACTTTCAAATTCTGTCTATGTTTATGAAAGATCATGTGCACAAAATTTCAGGCGATTTGGATGTGGTCGAAAAAACCACCTTGTTAGAAAAACTCGCTTAAGTGAGACCAAACGGTCCGTCTGTAATGAAGTGATTTTTTTGACCATCTCCAAAATAACCCCAAATTTGTTGTACACGGTGCCATAAATGTAACAAACAGGATATCCAAAAATAAAACTCAAATTTTTTAGGTTTACACTGTCCCCTTATGAAAAATTTCGTGGTAAGGCAAGTGAGGTAGCTCATGACCATAGCCATGGCATACATTGTTCAAATGGCCTCCAACCGTTCCCCTTTAGCCAAGTTGACCCACACCATCCATCCACCCTTGACCCCACCTCGGTTCGTTAGTTCTCCAACGAGTCCCTCCCTCCGTAAGCCAAGCATGTCAAAGCGACACACGGCTACCCGTCTTGCACACCAAGATTGGGCATCATGCACTAGTGCGAACAAACATGTCCAACTGAGCATCTTTGCCCATCGTGGACACCACCGCATGGTCTAGATCGAGGTGGCTAGCGGTGCATGTTGTCGGCCTGGTTGGCTAAGGGTGCATGATATGGGTCAACATGAATTGTATTGCATCACATCTAGATTCCCCTGTCCGGTACCGGACGCTAGAGGCCCGGAGCAGCACATGCATGGTACAAGAATCTGCACGGTCGCTGGCAGAGCTTGGATAAAACAAATTTTACCTAACTGACATGGGGTAGGTGCATGCTGAAATTCAATATTTAGGAATTGTTAACAAAATAAAAATGACAATTCAATTGTTTGTACAGGTGACACGTTCACATGCAATATGGCAACTAGTGCACTTTTGGAGGGGAAAAACAGGTGCACTCGTTCGACCGTGCCTCCCAAGATTTTTCTTCCATGTATTTCACCACAATATTGGAGGAAAAAATAGAATGTGATTTTGCCTCAAAAAACGACTTGGGGAGAAATTCTCAACTAATCGTATTTAGCTACTAGGTGGAGGTTGCCCCCCGTGGGGAGATTCGATCTACCTCTCCTTCATTTTAGGGTGAGTTCAGCGTGAACGTGATGGTGAGAGGCTCAATGTGGTGCTTTGTGCGTTCACAACACCTTTGTTTTAGGAAAAAAAATAAGCACCTTATAATGTGAAATTATAAAATCCTTATTAAAACAGGCTAAAAATCCTTATTTTAAAAAACTTGTTTGTCTTGCCAGATAAAACAAACATAAAATTATGGGGATAGTTTATTGCGTGGCCTTTCTCCCCCCCTCCCTCCCATATTCGGGACATTTACCGCATTTCTAGGGTTGTAACATCGAAAGTTCAAGATCTACGGCGGCCACATGAAATCATAGCAAGGATTGGGATGAAAGCCCCATGTCAAGCTCTTTGGTCCATATATGTGCCATATGCTACCAAAGGGAGGGGTGGCCTCGACGCTGTTCTCTAGGCTATGATGCTCATCAGCTGCCATTATAATCCATGCAAATTATCGAGGGGCCGAAAATTCACGGGACCTAGCGCAAGTGTAATCATACGACCCCTAGAGGGTGTGGTAAAACATCAAGAGCGGAATGCGTAGGCCCTCACGTAGGCTGTGGGCAACTGGGGCCATATCCCATGCTGGATCAAGCCACAGAGTGGGAATGCATCCGTCCTGTGAAGGGAGTGCGGGGCCCGTTCCTTCATTTCCCTTAAATCTCGTTGCCGCGTGATGTTAGACCTAGTAACCAAGGACCGTCCCGTGCATCGCACTCAGCTGGAACCACAACATGCATGCACACATGGCCACATATGAGTCTACACGGCGGGGATGCATGGTTCGGGGGCTGGCACAAGTGTCGCGGGTCATGTGTCTATGTGCTACTCCACTTGGGTCTAAACAGCGGGGGTGCATGGTTTGGATCTAGCTACCGAGAGGTAACGCGCCCGGTTTGTGCCTAGGCGGTGCATCACGGGGCCTGGCGTGGTCTCATCATATGACCCATGAAGGGTATGGTCAAACACCGAGAGGGCATGCATAAACCCTCACGCGGGGTAAGTGTAAACGAGGCCATATCGCATGTTGGATCTAGCCAATGGGAGGGAACAAGTCCGGCATGCGGACGGTGTGTGGGGCTCGTTCCTTCACATTCCTCAAAATTCGGTGCCGCTTCATGTGGGCCCTAACCACAAAGGCCCGTCCCGTGCATCACACTCACCTGGACCCACACCGTGCAAGCACACTTGGCCATGTAGACACACACCGATAAACCTTAACAATAGCTAGGGTTTAATAATTATCCATTCATTTTACCTAATCGGTACAACATAGCTAGCGATGAACAAAAAAGATAGATGGCATGTGAAATTAAATGTGCCAACTATCCCTTCTAGTATTTTTTTTCAGTAGTTCTCCATTCTAGTATTTAGTAGTACTACGCAAAACAAAAAAATGTCCCTCCTATTTTGCTGTTTTTTAAACACACTATTTTGGTGTTCGGTTTATGTTGCCACGTTTGTGGACCGACATTGTGCACTTTTTCTTCTGCTTGGTTGGTTGGTTCGGGCAAATCTCTGGGTGTGCACGATGCCGTATACGTGCATGTTTCTACCTAAATTTCAAAAGTGACGAATTGTGCGCGGCCTTGACCTCTCTCTCCCAAACAAATTGAATTTTCACTCCCCAAATCTCGCACCCGCTTCCAGCGTTCGATCGCCTCTGCCTATCCACCCACGTCTTCGTCGCTGCCCACTACTTGCCGCCGCCAAAAAGCCCACATTCTTGCCAGCGAGGATGATCCTACCTGCCGGGGGAGGGGGCGTGGCTGGTGCGCTCCGTGCGGCGGATGTGGACCCCATGAAGGAACTGGTTGACAAGGGCGTCGTCGCCGCCGATTCGCAGCCGCAGCTGGTCCAACACAGCACCAACGACGACGAATCGGTTAGTGTCTGCAGATATTAACCCTAGAATTTGCCTTCTCGAGGTTAACCCTAGAAATTGCTCTCTTGTTATTCCTCGCTATTCGTATAGACAATCGTACTGTTCGCCTTTTTTTGATTAATCGTACAGTTATCAGTCCTAGGGTTTGCAAATTTAGATGAATGGATCATTTGTATTCCATTTTATGCCTGTCTTTCATATAACCAAAGTTTTAGGAAACCAATACAAAGAAAAAACAATCCATTTATGCCTGCCTTTGATATAATGTACAATTCGCTGGCATGAGATTTTTTTTCTTCTAATACCAGATTGCAAATTTGGAAGAATGGGAGAACTACCTACAGTTGAGGGAAGCTTTCAGAAAGAAAATCTTCAAGTGGCTCATGGCTGCAAAGATTGTGTACCGGCGTAACGGTCGCTATAAATGCCCGTTTTGCAGGAAGGAGAACCAGCATTCCAAAACCACAGCAATTGCAGCTTACAGAAAGAGGTGGCATCTTAAGGCAAAACCTGCTGAGTTGGCCAACAAATTGGGGAGGGTGAAGACCTAAAAGCATATAGTCATGTTTGTTTTTTGTGTTCTATCGACACCAAATGTAAAAAAAATATGGGCCCACATGAACAAGTATCAATCTTTATCTCCTTCGACGGTGAGTGCCACATTGGCCAACATGAACAAGTGTTGATCTCATTGGACTTACATCCTGGCAAAATTCGGCGTCATTCTGAACCTGCTTCATGGGAGGCCTTTCGGGACGGGAAGGGTCCTCTCGAAGCATGTTTTTGTCGACATCCTTGAAGTGGACCAACAACCTTGTACCAACATGACTAGCATCATTGCCAAGTTTTGTAGCTTTTTGACGTTGTAAGGATTTTCTAGGGCTTTCGCGTCGATAAATCGTCTAATACTTACGTTTTTTTGCGCCTGTTTTTTTTCTGCGCTCGAGGGTGGGCTGCCATGCATGCATGCGCGTCGTTGGGCTATGTAAAGAAGCCCACCCGTTGGACCGAGCGGTGTCCGCCGCCATTGCATCCGCCCGTGCGAGCCTACGTTGCATGCGGTTGCATGCATGCGCCCGCTTCAGCCTACGTTGCATGTGTGCACATACACAAAGGAGCACGCGCCGCAGTGCCGTCCCCGGTTGACCCGACCGACGGCACATAGGGCAGCACTTAAACTTCGCATTTTGATTCACACTACAGTTTCCCATGCGTGTACACTCCCGATGCCGCGGTGGGTGGAAAATTTGTTCACATTTGACCCCATTACTGCCACGGTGGCTATTTAAGCCACCTATCATGTTCCTCTTCCTCTCGCACCCTTCATCCATCTCCCATACTCTCCCACCTACATTTTACGCCTGCCCTTCTTCTTCTTCACCACAAACAGCCCCAAGAACCAGCCCGCCGCAGCCATGCAGTACACCGGGCCAACCTACCGCTTCCCCCCCACCGTGCCGGAGATGCTCTACCCCGCCGGGGTGTACGTCGAGAGCACCCTTCGTGTGTGGGCGATGTCAAGGTGGAGGGGCGCAAGGGGGTTCACCGACTTCTTCCTTGGGGCCGGCTACGGGCACCTCCCTCAGGGATCTCCAAGGATGTACCGAGTCGAGGAGGTCATCCACAACGGGGTTGTGGTTGCTATCCTTGCCCACTTCACCAACCCCTTCGACGCGTTCTACCTCCTTGGTTGCGTGTTCTGGTGTGGCTGCGAGTTCATAGCTTTCACCACCCATAACATCTTCACGGACTACGACAACGTCTTCCCCACCAACGAGCGCATGCACACTCTGCCGTACCCCATCAACTACACCGCAGAGGAGCAGTGAAGGGCGCCCAGAGGAGGAGCAAGGAGGAGCCTGGTGGAGAAGCGGCGGCCATCTATCTATCTATCTATCTATCTTTTTAGCTAAAAATCTATCTATCTATATTTGTCTTGGTGTTATTTAAGTTGTAAGCGTACTATTAATTCATGTTGTGGGCTTTGGTTGGCCCGAATTATCTATATTTATTATACAAAGTTTTACAGTGGTTGGGATTTTTTGGAACCGTTTTAATCTCTGGCATTTTAGTCATAGGAAAAAATTGTCTCAAAAAAAGTCATAGGAAGAAACAATCACGTGCCGCCCCTCTCATCCAATGCAGAACCGCTGCCGCCATCGTCCTTCCCCTCACCCATCGCCATTACAACCGCGACATCTCCTCCCTCTCCTTCTCCTCCTTCTCGCGGCCACAACTTTGCTCGTCTCCTCGTCCACATCACACGCCCTTCTTCCATCCACGCAAGAACCTCGATGGAGGAGCAGATCGCCGGCAGCGAGAACGCCAACTTCGTGGAGATCGCCGGCGGCGACCAGGTCAAGATGGCCAGGTTGATGGAGATACGTTCTTGGTTTAACAACATAAGGCAGTTGAACTGGACGGCAATGGCCACTTTGAGGGGAATCACATCCAGGGAGAAGAAAAAGCTTTTCCCCCGCCCGCACAGCCAAGGCACGACATCGAGATCCTCCTGTGGGCGATCGAGCAGGCCAATTCGTCCAGCCCGTGGGACAGGCGTAGGTGGTGGGCGTTCAGATCCAGGGTAGAGCATCCACTGGATCAGGAACCCACGGTGCACGAGGTGCCGTTGCAGATTGTGGAGCCTCTAACTGAGTCGGAGAGGACTCTGAAGCACAAGAGGAGGAGGACAGTGGTCGCGACATCGCTTCCCCGCCATTCTCCACGCTTCCCTCGCCGCTCCCCTCGTCTGAACGGCGGCGATACCGTTGTTTAGAGCAAGCTTCCCCACTCCTAATCTTCCTACTGCTCGTGCTTATAGTTGTGGTGGTAGTGATTGAGTACATGCTTTTGGGGGCTAAATTATGATGTATATGAACCCTAGGCTAAATTTGTACTATTGTAGTGGTAGTATTTGATGTTCACCTGCACTTCTACTCCAAAAAATTGTTATGTGTCTTTCTATTATTAAGTGCTTGATACTATATTTGAACCTTTTTTTTGAGTTGTTGATTGCTTTTTGGTAGAGCTACCAGCTCTTATGGAGATGCTCATGTTGTATGTCTTGTTCTCCATGATTTATACTAGCATTCTGTGCAATTAGATGCCATGACAAGCCAAGTAGCATATTTATTTATTGCCTCCAACATACCATCATTTTACTCTTTGCATCTCAGCAAGTATAAATCTGTCAGCTATAAAACTTTGCGAATTTGCTTGATGGTTCCCACTAAACTATAGACCCCCCTTTTGTTTTCAAAATAAGCCACTGACATCCGGGTCCCACGGCAGTCACGCAGACACAAATGCTCCCAGTCATGTGGCCCCTGGCCCACTGGTCATCCTCGATGGCTAGCCAACCTCAGTGTGCCTCTACCAATAACAGCAGCCCTTTCTGTTATAAAACTATGCAACTTTGCTTGAAGGTTGCCACTAAAAATATAACTCCTATGGCCATGCTTCCTAAAAATTATTTGCATTATGTTGTCAATACTTTCATGCCATGCCTTTGGTTGCTATGAAAAGTTTATGTTTCATGGTAAAATCTTGCTCTAAAGTGGCCATGTTAATATAATTGTTTGATTATAAAAGTAAGTTGCACTTGTGAGCTTGGTTTTGTTTCCTTGTTGTAACCATCTGTCAACACTGTTTGCCATTATAACTGTTTCAGCATAATTGTAATTTTCACTAAGTCCTAACCTGTAACAGCAACTTTGCCATTCGTGTTTCGCAGGAAAAAAACTGGAGTTCACAAGGCTGGAGACCTGGAGTTGTGAGGCTAGGAGGCTGATGGCGATGCTGCTGGCTGATCCTTCTTCTTCCAGCTTTTGTTCCTCCTTTTCCTCTACTCGTTGGATTCCTGGGCTACATCCCTATGTGGTGTTAATGTATTAAGTTGATCCTTTGAATTTATTATATTAGATTTAATGTGGAAGTACCTTAATCTCTACGAAAGAGATGTTGGTTCTATGACTGATAATTTCTAGGTGCATTCTTAAATTCAATATTTAGGGATTTTTTTTGAATTGTTTGGATTGCTTACCACATGTGTCACGTGGTCAATATTTAGGGATTATTAACATATGAAAACAACAATTCGATCGCCTATGTAAATGTGTACAACATAATTTTCAAGATAAATTGAAACATGACACATGCACATGCAATTTGCCAACAAGTCCACTTGTAGTAGAAAAAGCAGCATGTGCACGTATCCAACCGTGCCTCCTACGATTTTGTTCCAAGCTTTTGTCGCCACATGTCTTTGGAAGTAAAAAAAATATAAGGTGATTTTCTCATAATAAACCGTTTTGGAGAGAAATTTGCAACCAACCAAAAATATCTACTGCGTGCAACTTGGCCCTCGTGGGGAGATTGGATCGACTCCTAGATTATAAGGTGAGGCCATCGTGATCGTGAGAGAATAATTCTTTTTTTCGAGGGAAGGTAGGAATTTTGTGTGGTTACAAAATGGACCTTATTGTAATTAAGGAAATTATTATTTAACAGAAACCTTGCTATTTTCAAGCCATTATAAAAATAACTAAATTGTTTTGGCAAAAAAAAGTTGATTATGGGTTAGTTCGTTTTGTGGACACGTACGTGTAGTGGTGCATGTTGTGGGCCCAGGTGGCTCTAGGTGCATGCAGTGTATCATGCTGGCTAGGGGTGCACAAGGTAGTAACCTGGTGAATCGTCTTGTGCTAATTCTATGTTGTGGTGTGCGACATATGAGTCTACCCGGGGGGAATGCTTGGCTTGGGGGCCGGTGTAAGTAGTGTGGGTCTACTGCGTAAGTGGTGTGCCACGTGAGTCTAGACGGCGGGGGTGCATGGTTTGGATCTAGCTACCTTGACGTAACGCATCCGGTTTGCGCACTGAGTGCGTGCCCGTTCCTCCGTTTTCATGGGTGCTTTCTCTCGGGTCAACGGAGAACAATCCAAATGCGCATGCTAGGGCCCGGTCTTTCTTGGGTCCCGCGTGCCATATTCGCGACAATTGCCGCATTTCTAGGGTAGTATCATCATCGGGAATTCACGATCTATACCGCGGCCACATGAAATTATAGCAGGGAATGGGGTAACAATCACATGCTAAGCTCTTTGGTCCATATATATGGGCCATGTGCCACCAAAGAGAAGGGCCGCCTCGGAGCCATTGTCCATTCAGAGGAAACGAGTCTGGCATATGAACAGTGTGTGGGGCCTGCCCCTTCATCTGCTTCAGAACTCCATGCCGCAAGATGTGGACCCTAGCAACCAAGGCTCGTCCCGTGCGCCGCACGCCAACTGGACCCACACCATGCACGCACGCGTGGCCAAGTAGACACTCACCGGTCAACCTTGACAATGTACACAAGACACATGCGCACTCATTAGCCATCTAGCCCCCAGCCATGCACACCTAGCCGGCTTCACTCAAACCGTGCACCGTTTGCCAGGTTCACCCACACCATCCATCCATTATTGACCCCACCTCGGTTCATTGGACCTCCGACACGAGTCCCTTCCCTCGGCATGCCAGGTATGTCAAAGCAACACGCGACTACACATATTGCACACTGAGATACGATGTCATTCACTAGTGCCAGCAAACTTGTGCACCTGAGCATCTCTACCCATGGTGGACACTAGCGCATGGTTAGGATCGAGAAGCCTAGCGGCACATGATGTCGGCCCGATTGGCTGGGGGTGCATGACATGGGTCCAGATGAAACGCATGGCATCGCATGGATCCACATTCCCCTGCCCAATACCAGACAGCGGGCATATACCAGACGAAGCCAAGCGGTCGCTGACGAAGCTTGGAAGCCATGAGTTATGTGCATGCTGAATTTCAATATTTAGGAACTATTAACATACGAAAACAATAATTCAAGCATCTATGTAAAGGTGTACAACATAATTTTCAATAAAAAAATGAAACATGACACGTGAACATGCAACTTGCCAACAAGTGCACTTGTAGTACAAAAAGACAACATGTGCACGTATCCCACCATGCCTTCTACAATTTTTGTTCCATGTTTTTTCGCCACATATGTTTGGAAGGAAAAACAAAAGAATGTGATTTTCCCATAAAAACCGTGATGGCGAGACGGTTGCAACCAACCAAGATAGATAGTGCGTGGAAGTTGTCCCCCGTGGGGAGATTGGATCGACCACTCCTAGATTATAGGGCAAGGCCACCGTGAACGTGATCGTGAGAGGGTGAAGAAGGATTCGTTTTTTCCAGGGAAAGGAAGTAATTTTGTGGGTTTACAAAAAGGAATGCACCCCTTTTTGAGGGACAAAAAATGCACGTTATAATGTGTAATTAATGAAATTATAATTTAACAGAAACCTTGCTATTTTCAAGAAATTTAAAAACAACTTACTTGTTTTGGCAAAAAAATGTTGATAATGCGATAGTCCATTTTTTGGACACTTACGTGTAGTGGTGCATGTTGTGGAAATCGGGGTGGAAGTCTTGTGCTAAGCTATTTTGCGGGGTGCGGCATATGAGTCTACACGGGGAATGGTTGGCTTGGGGGCCGGCGTAAGTGATGTGGGTCTAGTGTCTAAGTGGTGCACCACGTGGGTCTAGACGGCGGGGGTGCATGGTTTGGATCTAGCTACCTTGAGGTAACGTGTCCGGTTTGCGCAATGAATGCAGGCCCGTTCCTCCATTTTCGTCGATGCTCTCTCTCGGGTCAACGGAGAACAATCCAAAAGCGCATGCAAGGTCCCGGCCTTTCTCGGAGCCCGCGCTCGCCATATTCGGGAAATTTGCCGCATTTCTAGGGCAGTATCCTCAGAAATTCAGGATCTATACCGCGGCCACATGAAATCACAGCAGGGATTGGGGGTGACAGTTCCATGCTAAGCTCTGGTCAATATATGTGCCATGTGCGACCAATGCACAGGGCCGCCTCAGAGCCATTGTTAAGGGCAAAAAATGCCGGGTCTCGTCTGCTGCTGCTATAATCCGTGCAAATTCATGAGGGATCGAAATTTCTTGGGACCTTTCGCGGTGTGGGTGTGGTCGAACATCAAGAGCGGCACGCATAAGCATTCACATAGGTTGTGTGTAAACGAGACCAAAACGCATCCCGGAGCTAGCCATCGAGAGGGAACAAGTCCTGCTTGTGGACGAAGACCGGGGCCCGCCCCTTCATCTGCTTCAGAACTCTGTGCCGCAAGTTGTGGGCCCTACCCACTAAGGCACATCTCGTGCGCTGCACGCAAACTGGACCCACACCATGCATGCACGCATGGCCACGTAGACAACCACCATCCAACCTTTTTAATGTACAGATGACGCATGCGCACTCATTAGCCATCTAGGCCCCCAGCCATGCAAACCTAGCCACCTAAACTCAAACCATGCACCGTTAGCCAGGTTGACCCACACCACACATCCAGCATTGACCCCACATCGGTTCGTTGGACCTTCGACGAGTCCCTTCGGTATGCCAGGCACGCCAAAGAGACACGCGGCTACACATATTGCACACCGAGATCCGACGTCATTCACTAGTGCTAGCAAACCTGTCCACATGACCATCTCTGCACATGGTGGACACTAGCTCGTTGTTCGGATCGAGAAGGCTAGCGGCGCATGTTTTGGCCCAGTTGGCTCGGGGTGCATGATATGGGTCCAGACGAAACACATGGCATCCCGTGGATCAACATTCCCCTCCTCGGTACCGGACATCGGATATATGCCAGACGAATCCGCGTGGTTCCTGATGAAGTTTTGTCACATCCATTTGCCATTACATTGTTTGTAAAGTTTTACAACATATTTTAGGACAAATATAAAACATGACACGTGCAGATGAAACAAGCCTACAAATTCAGTTGTCCCACTGTATGACTTTGTTCTGTGTAATGAGGGAGCAGTTTCATTACACAATTTTTTGAAGGGAAGTTGCATTACTCCTAAATCATGGTTGTGCACGATCGGGCTATTCATTTTAGTGAGAAGTGAGAAGTTATGTTTTGACGTGGCAAGACGTGGTGGTGTGAACAACGCACGGGGAGGTGTGAACGTGGCAACAACTCCTTTTGACTGCCCAGGACTAAATCGGCGGCTCCGCTTCCCCATTAGCATTTATCTCATCGCCGCCCCCTCTTCCCGTCCTCTTCTCCATCCACAAATACGAGGGTTTTCTCCTCCCACGCCTCACCACTCGCCTGCCCATCCCGCCGCTGCACCTCCGCCGTCGAGATGCCCAAGCGCACCATGGGAGGAAGGGCCGACGCCGGGGCCGACGCCGGGGCCGACGCCATGGCGCACGAACCATCCAAGCACCGTGCGAAGCTGCACATGGAGAAACTGCTCCCAGCCGGCAAGGGGTCCAGCCGGCAGCAGGGCGGCCTTGACGTCGTCGACCACGTCCAGGCTCCGGTGCAGGTGTCACTTACGCTGGAGCAGGTGGCTCCTCCGCCGGAGCAGGTGACTCCTCTGCCACGCCATCTGCCTCCTCTGCCACGCCATCTACCTCCTCTGCCGCAGCCCGTGGTCAACATCGACGGTGACGACGACGAAGAAGAGGTCAGTCCTATTTTAGGAAATATCCTAGGTTTCCTTGTTCAGTCCCTTATCTATTTTTGGGCATGGCTAGGGTTTCTGCTTTTCTTCCATCTATGAAATCTGTACCTAGTTTCGTTAGATCCGGTAGGTTTCAAGGGCGGATCCACATGGGTGCATGGGTGTGGGGGTCGGCTCCTCATTGTATAGGTTATCTATCTTGTTTTTAAGGTCTACCAACCACTCCGATCCATGGCTCTTGTGCATCCAAAATGTGTTGATGCCAAATTTTAAGATAGATCTACCAACCACCCGAATTTTTTTGCCCGAATTTCTTATATATGGTTCTTTTATTGCTAAATGGACTAAAAGTGGTGTAGTTTATGCACTAAACTTCATGTCAATTTGTATAAAACTAGCCTCTCACGCTTAATCCAGCAGACACATTTTTTGTCGTTCAATTTGCTCAACAACAATTGTTTGATTCCTGGAGTCCAATTACCATAGGCTGTAATATTTTAGACTTGTTATCATCCCTACTTGAAATATATTATTTGGTTGCTTATTTTCAGCATAATATTTTCTGCAAGTAAAGGATAACAACACCATGTCTTGTTTACGAAAATGTCATACTAAATAATCTTCATTTTCTGTCATTCATGTCTGTACTGTCAGTATGATGGAAAAATAATATTTTCACATGAACATTTTAGATATTACTCCTAACTCTTTAATTTCTTGAGTAACAGAAGCAGAGGCAGAAGAATGCCTTCTGGACTCAAAAGCCAACTTGATCTCAGCCGTTTGAAAAATATTGTTGTGGTTTTGGTTTGCAATAGAAATTTTTGAACACCCAACTTTGAAATCCTGGATCCGAAGCTGTGTTGCTAGGTTGCATTAGTTTAGGCATGTATATGAAATTTTTTGATCTATATAAAATATTCTGCTATTTATGTGGGACCAGGTAACTGCTCTGGCTCCTCAGACGGAGCAGGTGTCTCCTCTGCCGCGGGTGACACCTCCGGTGCCCGAGCCTGTGGTCGTCGGCGATGTCAACAAAGAAGACATTAGTCATCTATCTCCTTTAATTGTTTGTAAAATCCTAGGTGTGCTCTGGTCAGTCCTTTTGTCTATTTTTGGGGAAGGCCAGGGTTTCTTTTTATCTTGATCGATGGACTCCATATCAATATTCTGTAGATGTGTTAGGTAACTAGTTAGGTTACATGTGTTGAGCCCTGTTTAGCCAATATTTTGATCTAGATAAATTATTCTGCTAATAAATCCACCTAGGTTTGGTGACTGTGCTAATACAAATACGTAGCTTGACCTTGGAATTGAATTGCCTACGTAGGTGATTGTGAAAATATTTTCTGCAACTTAAGGATAACAACACCATGCCTTGTTTATGAAAATGTCATATTGTATGGGCATGAAGTAAATAATCTTCATTTTCTGTCATTCATGCCAGTACTGTCATTACGATGGACTAAGAATCTTTTCACATGAAAATGTTAGATATTACTCCCTCCATTTGAAAAATATTGTTGTGGTTTTAGTTTGCAATATAAATTTTTTAACACCCAAGTATGAAATCCTGGATCCGTAGCTGTGTAGCTAGATTACATTTATTGAGGCATGTATATGTCAGTTTTTGACCTATATAAATTATTCTGCTAATAATCCGGAACAGGTAGCTCCTCTGGCTTCTCTGCCGGAGCAGGTAGTGGATCCTCACCCTCAGCCGGGTGTTCGTCTGCCGTGGTTGTTGCCTCCCCTGCCCCCACCTGTGGTCGTCGCCGACGAGAATGAAGAAGAGGTTAGTCATCTATCCCCTTTATTTATTTATTTTGTAATATCCTAGGTTTTCTCTGGTCAGTACAAGGCAAATAAGGTATTAAAATGTTGAGTACATGTTTGGTTGCACTTGATCGATCTTTGGTTTAAATGTTCCATAAGTGGCTGTGGCAATGATTTTAAACATTGATTATCTCTAAGGAATGGCTATTTTAGAAAGAAATTAGATAACATCAATGTTTTACTTGAGTTGTTTTAATTAGTTCTTTTGTAGGGTTTTTATCATTTATGCCACCAGTTGTATCCCACTACTCAGTTTTTCCCTTAGAAGTTACAGCCGCTAAAAAATGCCATCGATTCGTGAGATGCTTACTCAAAAATGCCATTAGATGTATCAAAAACGCCATCGTTCCGTTAGATGTTGGCTCAATAATGCCGTTAGACATTGTTATTTTCATGTAAAACTTGTTGACCATCCAATATGACAAAAAAAGCCCAGGCCCACATTTCAGTTCTCTCTATCTCACAATGATAAGTGTGGCCCAACTTGTGAGGTGTAAGTAAGCGAATAATTTTACAGGAAAATAAGAATGCTGTTGGGATCAAGTGGGCCCACACTTTATTGTAGTGAGATAGAGGGAGAGCTGGCATGTTGGTCCATAGGTATTGATGCCATTATAGCATGTCAAGATAGATTTGATGTCACAATAATGATGTGCAGTGGCATTTTTGAGCATGTGTCTAACGAAGCGATGGCTTTTTTTAGCAGTAGAAATTCCTAGTGGTGATACTTAGTTGTGCGACACAACTGGTGGCATAAATGATAAAAACCCTTTTTTGTAAGTACAACATTTGGGATCACTTATTGTCAGAATTCATAATAATTAACTACTTTACCTAGAACGTTGAATGGTTCAGGAACATTGATGGGTGGGGTATCGATCAACAGGGGAAACTTCCACGACGATAACATGGGGACTTTCAATATCCATCATCATAAGCACACAAAATTCTAACCCTAAATAGATATAGCTCACGAGCTATTTTATCTAGTCATGCATGTAAGTTATAAGTCTTTTTTTTGCATTAGTACATCTGTATGCTGCTCTGCCATGTTACATCGTCAGTTCATGCATTTTTATGTAACAAGTAAATTTTGTTGCACTAAAGGGCTATTTGGTTGGTGACTAACTTTGCCAAAGATTGCCATACCTAAGGTTAGGCAAGTTTGACCAACTTAAGTGAGTGTTTGGTTCCAGCCACACCTTAGGCAAGCCACACTTGGGTCCCACATGGCATACACACAAAAAGTGTGGCAAGGTTCCCTTAGTTGCCAACTTGTGGCTCTCATTTTGATGAACTAACCTTAGGCAAGCTTGGGAAAAATGTGTGGCAAAATGTGGCAATGCTAGTGCTCTCTTCGACATGTATGGTTGATCCTTCATTTTTTTACTATATGGTACTATCCCATTTAGTTGCTTATGTAGCAACTAATAGGTTATGCATTTTTTTGAACGTTATTTGAAGATATTTTACGCTGTCATCAATTACATTATGTTTCATAGACTATGTGCCTGCTGAATTATCATATTAAATATACTTACGCAACATTTTGTACTACATGTAGGTCCTAAGTGACGACGTTGACAGCGACCCAGAAACCTAGAGGATCTTCAGGAGGCAGAAGGTGAGGCAGCTGGACAGTGGTGAGCTCGAGAAAGCTGTGAGTCCTAGATTCGGAAACGGCTACTGATGCCCTTGCTGCAACAAGGTGATGAAAGGCGACCTGTCGAGTACCATCAACTATGCAGTCGGAACATCCCAAGGCAGCATCAAGAATGGCTACGCTTTTAGGGTGAAGCACGCCGCGTATGCCGACTACTTGAGGAGGCTTCTTTGAGGCTTTAGGGAAATGCGCACCCTCGTAGCTAGAACTGATGCTCTTTTGGTTTTAACTATGCTAAGTACTACCCTATGCTATACTTTGTTGGTGAACATTTATGGTCGAACTATGTTCACCAGTACTACTAAGTGGTGCTTGCTTTTGTATATATGGAAGCGTTGAACTAAGGTAGAACTATGTTAATTGGTGTGTGGTTTGGCATCTCTGCTTGTTAAACTCGTGCTCATCAATCATCGGCTCATTTAGATTAAGTAGCATAAAATCCTGATTGGCTAGGTTCGTTTGAAGCTAGTTAATCTTGTGAGCGCTCGTTAACAGATTCTGATGTGTTATGGTATACTTGATGAGTGTGTACATGTGGTTTTCAAGAAGGAAGATGGTGACTCAAAAAGGAAATGCACTAGCTTGCTGCCTAAGGTGTTGATCCAAGTAATACTAGAACCATCGTGTTTGTGGCGTGGCTACATGATGATCACAAAGCCTCGATCCAAGTAATACTAGATCACTTGATGACAATTTGATCTGATGTTTCACAAGTCTTGAGCGTTAGGGTTTATGTACACAATTTTCAATCCCCAACCCATCCACCCCGGACACGATCTTTGGATTGCATCACGTAGATGTACAAAATCCAGTTCCTAACTCCTGCCCCAAGCGCCTATGCTTGTGATTTTTTTCCAGGATCCTAATTAAGCGCCTAAATAAGCGCCGCTGCATTGAAGGTGCCCAACGCCGACCAATCAATTTTTCTCGTAAGTATTTCCGCTATAGTAGGTAACTAACAATTACTCCCCGCATCTCTCCCCCTAGGGTACGCTCTAAAACCATCGCCGCCGCTCACACGCCCGCCTCCCTGCTGCCGGATATGAAATCCACTCATGGAGGTCGATTGGCTGTCGTGACAGATCGTGGCCATGGACGTGAGGGGCCTGTCATGGACGCCGTCGTGACAGATCGTGGACTTGCGGGGTTAACCACCGACGTCGTCGTCCATCGCATGGATCAGGATCCCCACGAGAAAGCTTTGGACTACTCGGTGTCCGACCCAGAGAAGCATCGTGTCAACGAGGTGCAGTACTCCGTCGTCGATCACAAGCAGCAGCACATGCACGGCATGGACTGGAATTCCGTTACGGTAATTTTAATTTTTTAACCCTAGATCTGTCTTCAAGTTTAAGGTTAGAGGTTAATCATTAAGCTATCAATACATTGTTGAATTGGCATAATGGAATCTAGCTCTAAATATAATGTTGATCATCAGTACGTAATGATCATTATTTATTCAATCAATCTTTGAGAAATTAATGGTTCATCCACTCCACAATTTAGTGCGTGTTGGTTCTATGCTAAAAGTCAGACATCATAAAGGTTGTGCATGTTTATTGACAATTTTTTTAAAAGTACATCATATGATTTATGCTTTCATATGGATTTAATATTGCTTTTTTCTCCTTAAATTTTCAAAGTTAATAAATATTTACTTTAAAAATAATTTATAGGCACTACAGTATGAAACTTAGGGAATATTAGGTACTGTAAACAATGGTGCAGCTTATATCATACATAATTTAAACTTGTAGCCTTATTCTCATGATTATGCGGGCATTTCCGAAGGAGAGATGGATGCACACACTCAGAAAACCCTTGAAGAACTGCAGAATGGACAGTGCAACGTGCTTAAGCGTATGGCGTATCGTTGCGCGTTCTGTGGCAAATATCTGGACCCGGCTATCGTTAGTATTCTTGAGCACGCCGAAGGAGTTGCCAAAGGATACCAAATGAAGCATGGTGTGAGGGCGAAACACAAGGCGCCAGCCCAATATCTCAGGAATTTGTCGGACAAAGAGAAGGTCCGAAGAAGGCGTTATGAGAACCAGCATGCCAAAGAATAGATGAATAAACGAAACCCTGAAGAAGTTCTGGTTGGCATAAGTAGTCATTTGCGGTTGTTGTTTTTTTGAAAATACCAATGAATATTTTAATTATCATAGTTTTTGCAAAAATGTTACATTTATTAAATTTAATCATAAAAATGCATACAATGCAATTATTGATTTTTTCAAATATTTGTAACCTTGCATCTAATACTTACCATTTTATTGGTTAACCATTATTTTCATATATATATATATATATATATATATATATATATATATATATATATATACTGTGGAGTGCTTAAAATTATTCAAGATCAGTTGGTGTATTGAAAGACTCATCCACATGCAATATGAACAGCAGTGTATTTTTAGGGTTTCTTCAAAAGAACACCTGTGGCATGCTGATCTTTTTTGTTTGGCCAGAATTGGTAAAGCTGCCAAATCTGCATCTGATCCGGCCCAACACTTTGTTCCTTTTGTGGGCCTGCACAAGTGGGAGGCAGAGAGAAAAGCGAGCGATGGCCCCAACCCCAACCCCACCCCCATTCCCAATCCCACCACACTTCGTTCTTTGCAGAGACAGAGAGGCGACGCGGAGGGCGACGAGTAGGGTTTGCCAAGCCATCACCTTGGCAGCCCCCGTCGTCGTCAAATCGGCCGGATCCGTGAGGCCACCCACTCCCCCCTGCTCCGGCCACGATTCTCCACTGCTTCGTCGACAGCAAGGTCCAACAACGGCACCTCTTCTCCCCAATCCTGGTCGCGCAGCCCGAAGCTCCGGTGGTGCCAACTTCGAACAAGTCTACTCCAGCCCCATCTGGTACCACTTCGCAGGTAAGATTGATCTTCCCTGCCCTTCGAATGTCGATCTGACCTTAATTTTGTGATCTAGCAGTACCGCCCAAGTTAAAATCTGACACTTGCTTGTGTGCATGTTTCGGGTATTCGCAGATTTACTGTCAACTAGTAGGTCATATTGCAACAAGTAATTTTACAGCAAGATAATCTGACAATGTACTGCGTAATCATGGTTTTACTTGTTCGTATGGGTAGTAATAGGTAAACACTTTCGTGCAAGTAAGAGAAAAAGGTGGGTGTTGGCCAGCATACCTTGCTCGTCGACATAGCCTTCACTATGCTATCATCTTGCTTGACAGATGCTATCAAGTACTTTTCCCCCTGGAAAATAACCCCCCACTGCTAGATATAGAAAAAGTATATTCACAGGAGCATACACTTGTTTTGGTTTGTTGGGATAGTTTGAAGACTGTGTATATGTATTTGCTGATGCTTAGTTATTAAAAACTAAAAAGGCGAGCACAGAAGCAGTCCATGAGGAAATTTGTAATGATGGAATGAGGATCAATTATAGTTTCATGTATTACTCGATGGTAGTATGATGATTAGTGCATATTTTGAAGGATTTGTCAAGTATAGACTGCTCTTGATTGGTGCATGTTTTTGATGATATGTGCACACATGTAATATTTTTGGTTGGTGCATATTTTTGCTGATTGTTGTTACTGCTTACTTGAATTATGTCAGCCTATCTCCAAGATATGGTATGGGCTTGTTGGGGTCAATGAAAATTTGCTGTGAGCTAGTAGTTCACATTGCAACAAATTCCTCACTGTTGGATTTTCTGCCATTATACTTCATAATCATGATTTTACTTGTTGGTATGGGTAGTAATGAGTAAATAAATAGCAAGTATACAAAAGGGTGACTAGTGGTCAGCATACCTTGCTCGTTCTTATAGCCTTCACTATGCTGTCATCTTGCTTGAGAGATTCTATCATGTCCTTATTCTCACTGGAAATTGGAAAATTAACCTCCACAGCTACCTCTAAAAATGTTATGTACAGCAGCAAATGCATTATTTGTTTTGTTTGGACAATTTAAAGACTTTATATTTATTACCTGATGGTACCACACAACAGCCCATCGGGAAATTTGCAGTGATCAAAGGCGGATCAGTTATACTTTCACGTATTGCTCGATGAGAGCAGTCTATCATGGTTCATTTTTACATGGCTACTAATTGGTTGGTTACCAAGTTTTCTTGTCCAGCTCACAAAATTGTAACCTTGAAATATCCTAATTGGTTATGTCTGCCCAATGATTATGAGTCTAACCACTAGTCTTGACTAGTCGTGCGAATAGTTGTCGACTAGCTTTTTCGTGTAGATGTTTATACATGAACTACGTACTTAGCAAGAAGTATGCGAAAAGATTATTCACATTGTATATGGTGCTAACAAGTCCTATTGGAAGACTGATTTCATATATCAATAACTAACATTTGTTCATTGCAATGCATGCAACAGGTTTGAATGGCAAGGGAAACCATCCTCATCAGCAGTGAAGAGAGTGATCACCGGACGACCTCAGATGATGCTTCAGATGGCACTTCACGTGGGAGTGACGGCTATAGCGGTGATGACGACACCTCTAGCGACTATGACACTGATGATAGTTCTGATGGAGATGGAGATGTGAACCATGATCCTATCTTGGCACTATGGGGTAAAGTTCTATATGGCTGGTCAGATATTAAATGAACCATGAAATATCGAAAGTTGATGTTTGAGTGACACTTGATTACCACACATTACTCTGTTTGGGTTCTAGATGACCTTCCAAATCAACATTGACTGAACTAGAGCTTACATAGAGAAGTGTTTAGTTGTTAGTTTAAATAAATCAAATATTCAATTTGCCCATGTTTCTACGAGATATTGCTGGGTGGATGTGATTGGGTTATCTATGTCCTTAATTTCTTGATCATTGGAGTAGGCATTGATCATTAACCCAGTGCTGATGTTCTAGATCTTACGTATGAAATTATTTACTACTCTGTCATCTTAATTTTTTTTGATACAGGTCCGGGATACCTTGTGAGAAAAGGAACTTTCGAGGATCTCATCTTCTACGGAAACCATGTATCGCTAAACTAGGATCGGTGGGACTGTCTCAAATCCATAGTAAAGCAGTGCCAACCTCCCATACCATACTATGTCAGCACCGTCACTCGCTCGACAGTCATCAGAGGGAAGAGCAAGATGGTAAACACATGGACTTTTCTTTTTGCAAATCATACTTCACTAGTGAAAATGCCATCATGTAGAGACAGAGAGGAGGACCGGCGTGGTTGTGCTAATCATACTTACTTTTTTTGTGCAAATCATACTTCATTTTTTATGTAACATTATTTATTTCCCTGTGCAATCAGTGCTTCTCAAAGGATTATAGTCAGGCCTACCTCAAAGATTATCTGCGAAAGCCCATGGTTGTGCGTGTCACCAACGAACATTTTGAAGGTAATAAAAAGGTCTGGTTCAAGATGGGCAAGAAGGACGGGCGTGCGATCATGACGAAGAACTGGAGAGAAGTCGTTGAGGGTGCCAGAATGAAAGAAGATCAAATGGCTATCTTCAGGTTCGGAAAGGAGTGGAGGTGGGCTTAGGGTGAACATGGTTAGTGGCATGAGGATTCGTTGACCCATGGCAGTAGTTTGACGCTAGTTTTATAATCTGTATGTACTAGGAAGTAACTGCAAGTTGGTAGTATCAGCTTTTGGGTCCAGTAAGTGCAACTTAGTAGTAATTGGTACTTGGTAGTAACTGGTACTTTGGTGGTATAACTTTTGTGTCCAACTGGATATGAAGATCGTCCAGTAAGTGGAACTTGGCACTAAATTGGTGGTAGTATGAACCCTATGTGGCGTAATGTACTTGCTATATATATAACGCACCCTGGTACACTCCTTGATATAATTGCCTTTATGGACTGCAATTATATTTCCTTTTTTTTGCCACAGTGATGCTAGTATTTTTAGAATCAAATCTAACCGGGTTTCAAATGGATTAGACACTACTTTCATTTTTGAACGAGGTTTTGTGTTGGCTAGTATGAGTTATTTTGAAAATGCGGTTTGTATGTGTCGCACAAAAAAATGCAATGCAAAACAAAAACTTGCGGATCGAAATGCAATGGAAAAAATGATGTTTGTGTTACTTCCGAGATGGCATGCTATTTTCAAAAACAGGCAAACCAGCATGTTTTTTTAATTTGAAAAACAGTATACTAAAATACATGCTATCTTTTAAAAAGCGTAATTAAAAAAATGTTGTTTTCAAAATCAGCACGCTGCTTTCAAAACAACATATTTAAAAAAGCATGTAATTTTTGAAATCAGCATGCTATTTTAAAAACAGCATTATATTTTTAAAAACCGCGTTATATTTTTAAAAACAGCGTTATATTTTTAGAATGAGGCTGTTATTTTGAAATCAGCATGCTATTTTTAAAAACAACATATTCAAAAGAACATGATTTTTTTTAAATCAGCATGCTATTTTAAAAGTAGCATATTGGAAAGAGCATTATATTTTTAAAATAAGCATGCTATTTTTAAAATAAGCATGCTATTTTTAAAATTAGCATGATATTTTTGAAAACAGCATGCTATTTTAAAAGTAGCATATTGAAAAGAGCATTATATTTTTAAAAGTAGCATGCTATTTTTAAAATTAGCATGATATTTTTGAAATCAGCATGTTATTTTAAAAGTGGCATATTGAAAAGAGCATTATAATTTTAAACGTAGCATGCTATTTTTAAAATCAACATGCTATTTTTAAAATAGCATGGTATTTTAAAAACAATATATTCAAAGCAGCATGCTATTTTTAAATCAGCATATTCATTCTATTTTATTTTCAATTGAACATGCTTTTTTCAAATGAGCATGCTGTTTTTAAAATATCAGTATGCTTATTTTCTATTTGAAAATGAGGTTTCTATTAACGTTCTATTTTCTTATATATATAAATTTTCGGGTTTTTTATATTTCAAGTATGAAATTTGACTACACTTTGAACAAATTTCAGCAATATATTATGTAAAAAATGAAAAAAATACAGAAAACCAACTTCACTAAAAATGCATTGTTTCATCGATGTTGATAAATCATAACTAGCCTACCATGTCGACCCGTCCATAATAAAATGAGGGTGTACCAATCAAACGAGGAATTCAGAAAAATAGTGGCAGACCATCAAATAGGTCTAATACATCAGAAACAAGGTGGATCATGGCATGGAAAACAGTCTACTTTAGTTTGTTCTCAATTTTTCGACCCCAGAAATCCTTTTGTTTTCTCTGGTTGACCCTGTGCATCTAAACATCCTGTCTCGACTTCACTTTAGCTTTCTTGCATGAAACAACGTTTGTTAATAGGATAGCAAAGAAGATTTCAGCATGTACAATACACTATAACAGAAAAAACACTAACTTCACTGATTTTCTCTTCATAGCTACAGAAGCTAACTTGACAGCTCTTATTCGCTCAGCCTGTGGTACATTCCTAGCAGGCCTTTCTGTCTTCATCACCCCTTTGGCCTGTTCTTTACCGCCCTTCCTAGAGTCTTCCCTGGAAAAGTTAAGAAACGTCAACACAGTACTAGCAAATACCCGATTTCTAGAGCGGACATGTAAGTACAACCACTAACTTCACTGGTTTTCCTCGCGCACCCTTGTCATCGTTCTTTTTCTTCCTCCCAGCATTGACATTTGGAGCGCCCTTGCGTTTCCTACAAAAAATGAAATAGATGAATCTGCAGCCAACATTCGAAAACATGTTTAAGTACGCACAATTGTGCTAATGCCCACTTGTTTGGTTTTGCGTAATCCTCTTCTGCAACCTCCAATGGTCTCTTCCTAGCCCTCCTCAGCCCACCATCTTCTGCATCTGAATCTTCCTCTTCTTCCGCATCTGAATCTCCCTCTTCTTCTTCATCTGAATCTCCCTCTTCTTCTGCATCTGAATCTTCCTCTTCTTCTGTACCTGAATCTTCCTCTTCTTCTGTATCTGCCTCTGTCTCTTCTTCTGTATCTGCCTCTATCTCTTCTTCTGTATTTGCCTCTGTCTCTTCTTCTGTATCTGCCTCTATCTCTTCTTCTGTATCTGACTCTGTCTCTTCTTTTTGCTTCTTCCTCCTTGTGCTATTTGATTTCCCCGATTTTTTCCTGCGTAAATTGAAGAAAAACATGTGAATACTCTCCGGGAGAACATATTAACACTGTAAGCATGTATGGAAATGAACAATGAGATTAACATGTGCACTAACTTCGTTGCTTTTTTTTTAATCTTCCTCTTCTTCCTTATCTGCCTCTGTCTCTTCTTCTGTATCTCACTCTGTCTCTTCTTTTTGCTTCTTCCTCCTTGTGCTGTTTGATTTCCCCGATTTTTTCCTGCGTAAATTGAAGAAAAACATGTGAACACTCTCCGGGAGAACATATTAACACTGTAAGCATGTATGGAAATGAACAATGAGATTAACATGTGCACTAACTTCGTTGCTTTTTCTGAATCTTACTCTTCTTTTGTATCTGAATCTGTGTCTTCTTCTGTCTCTGAGTCTTTCTCTTTTCGCTTCTTCCTCCTTGAGACCTTTGATTTCCCTGATTTGTTCCTGAGTAAATTGAAGAAAAAGAGAGCACACATTAACATTGTAAGCATGTATGGAAATGAACAATGAGATAAACATGTGCACTAACTTCGTTGCTTTTTTCCTTCTCATCTGCTCGCGCCTGGATTTAATCCTCTTGTTCGATTCTTCGGTAGTTGGTCTCCCTTTTGGAACTATTTTGATTGGATTTTCCACGTCATCAGTGCAGCATTCGCGAGCAGCAGAGAAGTATGCTGGCAAAGGAACAAACGATTTATGGCCTTCATCCAAATCAGTTTTTTCTCCATCAACCAATATACTCCGGAGGAGCTCCATCACCTGTTCTGACTGTGAATCGCTAGCTGCGGCTATGAATAAAGCGTCACTAGCCATGTTACGTAGTTGATGATACTTATTCATGTGATCAGACCATACATGAGTATTCGCAGTCCTCGAAGAAGGGAATGCTGGCTTGGCATGCATTGTCCATCTTTTCTTGACAATTTTTTTGGAAATGTGCGTACACCAAGATGATCCAGAACGCAGAATATATGTGCGCATGGGTAATCCTGACTTTTCAACTTTTTACATTTACAAGCTGCGTCATCCAGTCTTGCTCCTGTAAACAGACAAGTCACGTGATATATAAAATCCACAGGCTTAGCATCCACGCCTTGTGCATCCAACTCCTCACTGTCCTTACCTTCCAAGTCATTGGGATCCTTAGCATCCAGGTTTTTGGCATGCAAGCCCACACCATCCTTGCCTTCCAAGTCATTGGGATCCTCAGCATCCAAGTTTTTTGCATGCAAGTCCTCAGCATCCTTACCTTCCAAGTCATTGGGATCCTCAGCATCCAAGTTTTTTGCATGCAAGTCCTCAGCATCCTTACCTTCCAAGTCATTGGGATCCTCAGCATCCAATTTTTTTGCATGCAAGTCCTCAGCATCCTTACCTTCCTTACCTTGCAATTCTGTAGCATCCCTGCCATATGGGACTTTATCATATGGGGCTTTGCGCAAAACTCCAAACACGACCAAACCATCACATGCTACCCGGTCCGTGACCTGCCAATTTGTCCCTTCGACAATCTGACGCTTTACCTTTGGAAACATCACAGTTGTATAAATATAAGAGGCAGCAATCTCCAGAGGGTGTGCATTCAGCTTAGTGAAGGGTATCGTATGTGTTGCTACTGCGTCTAATGCTGCTTCATTCTTACACATTATGGATACACAGTGCTCAACATGCTGCAACAAATCAACAAGCTGCATCTTCCTGTTCAGGTGCACATGAAGCCTTGAGTTGAGAGACTCACTCCTCTGATTACTCATCATGCCTAGGAAATAACTACCCTTTGTGTACGCAGCAGCCCATTTGTGTCGCAGCTCGTACATCCTGTGAACCCATGACGACCTCTTCCCCGTTGGTTTTATTTTGAACCGAACCTTATAAGCCTCCCATCTTTTCTCAAACTTATCAACATCCCAACAACGGTAAATGAATTCCCTAAATTCCTCAAGCTTTTTCTTGCAGAGGTGCATCACCATATTCTCCTCAATATGCCACGTGCACAAACGATGATCTGTTCCAATCCAGACAGTAGCTATTGCTTTAGCCATTGAACCGTCCCCATCGGTGATTGCTGAAATGGGTGCCTTCTGGGACATTGCCTCCAAAAATACATGAAGAAGCCACTGGTATGATGCAACTGTCTCGTCTGACACTAGACCGACCCCAAACAAAACTGTGCTGCGGTGATGGTTCAGACCAACAAATGGAACAAACGGAAGCCTGTACTTGTTAGACCGGTATGTACTGTCGAACACCACGACACCACCAAAGGCAACATAGTCAATCCGGGATTGTGAATCAGCCCAGAATATGTTCCTCAAATGGCCTTCTTTGTCTTTTGTGTATTTGAAAAAGAATTATGGGTCTGCTTTTTTCTGTGCAATCATATAGGTGAGCAAATATCTAGCGTCACTACCTTCTATCTTGCGCTTCTTCTGGATTGAAACATGGTTGTATAGATCTCGATCTATAAATCCAAGCTTGTCGGGACCTCCGGCATTCTTCTCCATTACATTCATAATCTGATGTGTTCGAAGTCCACCGACAGCATACTCGATGACATCGGCCTTTTGTGCATCAGTCATTCTACGATGAGCCGATAAGTAGGGAGTCAGGTCAGCAGGGACAAACAGATGGTTATGCTTGTCCACAAAATTCTTGACGAACCAGAGGCCACTGCTATCTTGTAGCTCAACCTGAAAAAGAGCGGGACACCCACACCGAGAAAGGCCCCTCGGTGTTCTTTTTCTTTCAGCTCTGTTAAAGTGCTTAAGGGCCCGCCATCCTTGTTTGCAGCACTTGTATGTCCTTCTGTATGCATTTTGCTTCGGATCCGGACCCCTGTACTTCAGATCATCCTTTCTAACACCAAACCCTTTTTTTTCTCGCATAGCCTACGTAGAACATGTAGGCTTCTTCCTCGGTCCTGAAAGTCTTCTTCACAATCTCTAAGTATTCCATACACTCATTCAGGTCTGAACCAGCCATGCCTTTATTATCAATTCCTTTACCTTGCATGTGTACATCATCCATGTCTATGCCATCCTTGCCTGCATCCTCATTATCCTTATCATCCATGCACATACCATCCATTCCTTTGGGGTCCATGGCTACGAAATCATTGTCCTTATCATCCACGCCTTTGCCTTCGTTGCCTCTATGACCCATGTCCTTGTCATCCTTGCCTGTATCACCCAAGTTTTTGCCATCGTTGCCTTTATCATCCATGTCGTTATGCTGCTAGCGAAAACAGATAATGTTACGGATGGATAGCATACGTTACCGAAATTATGCACTACTCTGCTTAAATAATTGATTTAATTTTTCATATCGGATTCATGTACCTAACTCAGTCCTTCAAAGGCTGTAAGTAAATATGCCCTGACTAAATCCAGAAATTTGTAATTGATTGTACTAGCTCTAACTGATGATCTCCTAACTAAATCCAAAGTCCACGAGTCCTTCAAATGCCTTGATAGATCCACCCTGATGGATCAATTATCTCCAAACTCCATTCAAAATTATCTCCTAACTAAATCCAAATTATCTCCTAACAAAATCCAAAAGTATCTCCTAACTAAATCCAAATTATCTCCTAACTAAATCCAAAATATCTCGAAACTGAATTCAAAAGTATCTCCTAACTAAATCCAAAATAACTTTCTTTGAATCCAAATCTGGTGACAACTTTCTAATGCCACATAACCCTAACTAAGTCCTTCAATATGTCCTAGCTACATCCAACTTACACTTCCTTTCAATCGTAATCTCGTCAAAACTTTCTGTAAACATAAACCCTAAACCTCACTTGACATATCCTAAACCCTAACCAAATCCGATCGAAATCTCGTCACAACTTTCTGAAACGATAAACCCTAAACCTCACATGACATATCCTAAACCCGAATCAAATCCGACCCCTATTGGTGCTATATGCAGAAGGGACCAGAAAAGATTTGAGATGGCTAGGCACTTACAGCGAAGATCCGGCGTGAAAAAGTTGATGCACGTCGATGAGGATGATGTGGCCTCTCGGGTCGGGGAAGGTGGCGTCCGCTCGGGGAAGGAGTGGATTAGCGGCTCGTCGGAAGATCTGGCGCCGCGACCCGAGTGGGGTGACTTGCGATGGAGGGGGGAGGGGGAGTAGGAGCAGGAGGGGTAGACGGAGAGTGCGATCGGTAGCGATCGAGGGCGCCGGAGGCGATCGGCGGCAATGGAGGGCGGCCGAGGTTAGGGCTCGACAGCAGGAGAGAGGACGAACCGCTCGAACCGAAATTCAAAAGAGTAGGCACGATGATTGGACCTCTATAGTGAAGTGCTTTATTAATGCAATTAATTTAATCGAAAAATTTAGGACAAGAATACCACTGGACCTAATTGGGCCGATTAAGGGTACAAAAAATTTTAGGTTGAAAATATCTTGGGCTCAAAAAGGCCCAGTTATTCTCATCCGTTAGATCGCCCATATAATACACGTGCTCTGGTGTATTATAATGCACCGTAAAATTTCCCTTACTTGGTGATAAATGGACAAAAAGGTTCCATTTTGTTCGTAGATTGATGTCAACCAATCTAACACAAATGTCAGATGCATTTCAATGGAGGTTGAATACCATTTCAATGGACCTTATGAATTTCAGACCCATTTTTCCCAGACACATTTTAAAACAAAAGTTCATTCTAAATAAAGTTTTCACGTGATTTCTTCAAAGAGATGTAGTTCTTACAAAAAAATAATCTGGCAAAACGTAAACTAGCAAGGTAATATTTTTTTGCTATTGTGATAAAAAGGAAAATAATTCATCATTAATCATGTCTTGCCCATTAACTAACTTGATTTGGTGCACAATTCACATTACTTATAATTTGCCTCCATCAACGAGTATGTGAAATTTGTTTGAGAACTAATTGGGCGGGATTCACTAAAAACCAAAGGGCCACATCTGTGTGGGAGTTTGCACCCTTCTTTGGGGAATTTGAAATTGCCGAAATGAGTGTGTTTTCAACAGATAATCTATTGCAAATGATTTTCAAGTTATCTTTAGAGCTACGGATTCAAACCGTACATGGTCATCACTGCAGTGCGCGGGAGCTTACTGCCTTTGGATGCAACCGGCTAGAATGATTGCAGGAGGTTTGTTCAACCATTATGACTAGATGTGGCCTTTGGATGCAAACGCATTACCCAAAACCAAAACCCGAATGAACGGGATGTAGATGAGCACGGATTATCTTTTCATGCTCATGAGCTCATATCCGGAGGAGGGAGGATATATTCTTTTGTTTCTTTATCGCCGCAGCTGGCAATGTGGGGGCAAAAGTTGCAACCATGCGCATGCGTGCTTGTATATACCCTAAAACTCACCACCAAAGGAGATTAACAAATGGACCCGTGACGATCATACCTAACGCATCTCCAGCCTTTTATACAACGGCGGCATGCAGAATGCGTCCCACTGTCATGACCAGTACAGTGAGCAACGACGGGGCCAAAGGCTCTGACCCTGAGGGCCCAGCGAACAGAGAAACAGGCGAGCAGGAGGAGAAGAAGAGGCGCTGACGAGTGGACCAGGCAGCGTGTGAGAACGCGTGGGTGAGCTGGCCTGCGTGCCTGGCTGGGTTATATGTGGCGTGCGTTGAGCCTGAGAGGGGCATCGAGAATTATTGTAACCGAATCTTCTATGAGAAGCTGATCTTCTCCGGCATCCTTCTTCTCCTCCCTGCTACCTACTCCTCCTTCCTCAGACCTAGATCAGACCCATTACAGCTGGTATCAGAGGTCAGTCGACCTGGAGACGGCGTACCCCCGACCGCGCTACACCACCAAGCAGGCTCTCAAGACGGCGGCGATGGAGGAGCAACTCGCAGCGTTGATCCAATCGGTCAAGGAGGGTCGCGCCGCCAACGACGCCAAGCTGGAGGCGATCCAGCAGTCACTGGAACTCTGGCGACCAGCGGTCCAGAACCTGCAAGGTCAGATCGACGAGCTCCGAACTCAAGTGGGTCGGATCGCGCTGCACCCCGTCCTCGCGGATCCGGCGGCCACCGAGGAAGGAACCGCGCGGGCGCCACCGCCTGCCGCATCGGAGCACTTGGGGCCAAGTGGCCACGGCGAGGTCGACGACTCCGGGGGTGTGGTTCACGGGGTGGTCACCACCCTGGTACCGCCTCCGGTCAAGGGTGCGTTACCTTCTTCCTTCTTAGATAATCCAGTACAAGGGGATCTGGAATTGGTTCATGGGTCGATGAGGGAAGGGCCGCAACATCACACCCAGCATGCGTCGCTCGCGCATTGGGCTTTGCCCAGACTTGATTTTCCACAATTCGATGGGGATAACCCTCAATTCTGGAAAACTAAGTGCGAGAAGTATTTTGATGTCTATGGAGTCAGTAGGGATGTGTGGGTGCGGGTAGCGACTTTGCACTTTACGGGTAACGCTGCCCTGCAATTGTACGAGTCGGGGATGAAAACTATAGAGTGGGAAGAGTTGTGTGCTGCACTCTGTAGTAAATTCGGACGCGACCAATATCAGGCGCAACTCCATCAATTTGCTCAGTTAGTGCAGACGAGTTCGGTGTCGGATTATATGACACAGTTTGAGGAGTTAATGCATAATCTGTTAGCTCACAATCCCGGGTTTGATCCACTCTATTTCACCACCAAATTCATAGATGGGTTGCGTTCAGATATTCGATCTGGTGTGGTTTTGCACCGTCCAAAGGACCTCGATGCTGCCTATTCCTTGTCTCTGTTACAGGAGGAGCTGTTGGAAGGACAGCCGCGGCGCGATTATCGGCGGCAGGAGCAGCCGCCGGTGCGAGGCCAGCCACGTCCGGTGCTGGCGCCACCGCCCCAGAGAGCCTTGCTGCCTGCACCACCAGCAGCAGCAGAAGATCGTCGGGGGTTGGATGGAGCCCGGGGGGCTGAACGACGGCCCGAACAACCACCGGCTCGGGGCGAGGATCGAGTCGCCGCACTGAGAAATTATCGCAGAGCCCGAGGGCTTTGTTTCAAGTGCGGGGAAAGATGGGGGCAAGGCCACCAATGCGCCCCCACTGTTCAACTACATATTGTAGAGGAACTGCTGGAACTATTGCAGGCAGAAGAGATCGAACGTCAAGAGCAAAACCCTGAACCTGAAGAAGAGCAACTGATCTCTATCTCCAAACTAGCCACCACAGGGCAGACGACGCCACGGACAGTTCGGCTGTTGGGTCACATTGATGAACAGGAGGTGTTGATATTGGTGGACTCGCGAAGCTCTCATAGCTTTATCAGTGAGGCAATTGCGGGCAAGTTTCCAGATCGCGTTCGGGCAATGGCTCCGGTGGCAGTCAAGATAGCAGATGGGGGACTGCTCTCGTGTTCGGGTTACATTTCCCAGTGCAAATGGGAGGTGCAAGGTCAGGAGTTCTCCACAGACCTGCGGGTGCTGTCACTAGGCTGCTACGACATGGTGATCGGTATGGATTGGCTTGAGAGCTGTGGACCCATGATGGTGGATTGGGTGCGCAAGACACTGACATTTCAGCACAAGGGGAATACAGTGCTGCTGCAAGGGTTGTGCCCGAAGATGCAACAACCAGCCCATATTTCTCTATCACAGTTGGAAGAAATGGAACGCAATGACTCTATTGTGCATGTGGTGTTGCTTTATACGAGTGAAGTCGATGACCAACAACAAATTCCTCCCTCCCTCCAAGCAGTGCTCGACCAATACCCACAGGTGTTTGAGGAGCCATCAGAGTTACCACCGAGGAGGCCGTGGGATCATGCGATTCCGTTGATGCCAGGGACCAAACCAGTGAATATACGGCCCTATCGTTACACACCAGAGCAGAAGAACGAGATTGAAAAGCAGGTGGAGGAGATGTTGCGAATGGGATTGATCGTTCCCAGTACCAGTCCTTTCTCGTCTCCGGTGCTTCTGGTCAAGAAAAAGGATATGACATGGCGTTTCTGTGTGGATTTTCGCCATCTGAACGCGATTACAGTGAAGTCCAGCTATCCTATGCCCGTCATTGATGAGTTGCTCGATGAGCTCGCAGGATCACGCTGGTTCCCCAAGCTAGATTTGAGGGCGGGGTACCACCAAATCCGGCTCTTGCCAGAAGATGAACACAAAACAGCGTTCAAGACGCACCAAGGGCACTTTCAGTTCCGCGTTCTTCCTTATGGAGTGACGGGTGGCCCTCCCACTTTCCAAGGGGGAATGAACACAATCCTGGCTCCACTTCTGCGACATGGCGTATTGGTGTTCATGGATGATATCTTAGTGCATTCGGTGACCTTGGAGGAGCATGCACAACTCTTGGAGCAAGTCCTGCGCCGACTGGATCAGCATAAGTTGTATGCGAAACGATCCAAGTGCACGTTTGCACAGCCGAAGATCCAGTACTTGGGGCACGTGATTAGTCAAGAAGGGGTAGCCACTGACGACAGCAAAGTGCAAGCAGTGCAAGAATGGCCAGTTCCAGAAACAGTCAAGGAACTGCGAGGGTTTTTGGGCCTTGCAGGGTACTATCGCAAGTTCGTCAGAAACTTTGGGGTGCTGAGCAAACCGCTCACTGATTTGCTATGCACAGGGGCTGTTTTCGTGTGGACACCGACGACAGATGCAGCGTTTGGTGCGCTCAAGAAAGCGCTCATGGAAGCACCGGTGCTCGCATTGCCAGATTTTACCAAAACCTTCGTGGTGGAGACGGATGCGAGTGCACTGGGGATAGGGGCGGTACTAATGCAGGATTTCCATCCAATCGCATACCTGAGTAAAGCCTTGGCACCCAAGAACTTGGGACTCTCTGCTTACGAGAAGGAGTGCCTAGCGCTGTTGCTGGCAATTGATCATTGGCGCCCGTACTTGCAGCATGCTGAATTCATCGTCAGGACAGATCAGAAGAGTCTCCTGCACCTTACGAACCAGCGGCTCAATACCCCAATTTAGCAACGAGCCTTCACTAAGTTAGTGGGACTGCAGTTCACGATCCAGTACAAAGCGGGGATGCTGAACCGAGCTGCCGACGCCTTGTCCCGCCGGACCCACATGGAAGAACCATCCCTGTCAGCGCTGTCGGTGTGCAAACCCGCATGGTTGGAGGCAGTTCGCTCTAGCTATCACGAGGATCAAGTGACCAAAGACCTCCTCACCCGCATGGCAATCAACCCAGACAATGAGCCAGACTACAAACTTGTCAATGGCATTCTTCGGTTCAAGGGGAGGGTGTGGATTGGAGCGGATACAGAGACTCAAATGCACATCGTTCAAGCACTGCATGCCAGTGCAGTGGGGGACATTCAGGGTTTCATGCAACATACAACAGAGTGAAGCGCTTGTTCGCTTGGAAAGGATTGAAACAGCAAGTCAAGCAGTTTGTGCAACAGTGCATGACCTGTCAACAAGCAAAAACGGAGCGCATCTCTCCGGCTGGGCTATTGCAGCCACTTCCCATTCCTAGGCGACCGTGGGCAGTGATATCCTTGGATTTCATTGAAGGACTGCCCAAGTCTGGGGGCTACAACACCATCTTGGTCGTGGTCGACAAATTCTCGAAGTATGCTCACTTTATCCCCCTAGCCCACCCCTTCACAGCGTTGGATGTGGCGAAAGTGTTCATGCAAGAGATCTACAAACTGCATGGACTACCACTAGGGATCATTTCAGATCGGGACCGGATCTTTACAAGTCAGGTATGGCAAGAGTTGTTCAGATTGTGCCGTACGGAGTTGAACATGAGTTCATCATATCACCCGTAGACGGATGGGCAAACGGAGCGGGTGAATCAGTGCTTGGAAACATACCTCCGTTGCTCGGTGCACTCATGCCCGGGGAATTGGGCGCGATGGCTAGCTCTTGCAGAATACTGGTATAATACTTGCTTCCACTCGGCTCTGGGACGCACTCCATTTGAGGTGATCTATGGACACTTGCCCAGGGAGTTTGGCATCTCGCAGGTGGATGAGAGCACTGTTCTGGATCTGGCAGCCTGGCTACAGGAACGGGAAGTTCTTATGGAGCACCTACAACAACAACAACTTAAGAAAGCACAAGACAGGATGAAAGCACAGGCAGACAAACACCGTACGGATCGTTCGTTCGAGGTGGGAGACAAGGTGCTGCTCAAACTCCAGCCTTTCATTCAGACTTCGGTGGCCAAGCGTCCATTCCAGAAGCTCGCGTTCCGGTACTACGGACCCTTCACGATCCAGGCCAAGATTGGTGCGGCAGCATACCGTTTGAACCTACCAGCCACCAACAAGATACACCCGGTGGTGCATGTGTCCTTGCTGAAACGAGCCTTGGGAGCCACAGTTCCGGTAAGTGCTGAACTACCACCAACTAATGTTGTCCTGCAGGCGGAACATGTGCCCTCACGCATCCTGGACCAGAAGGGCGTCCAAAAGCTCGGCAAACACCAAGTGTGGGTGCTGGTGCAATGGGATGGCCTTCCGTCGTCATTGGCAACTTGGGAGGACTCAGACCAGTTGCAGAAGGCGTTCCTAGCTACGCCGCCTTGGGGGCAAGGCGGCCTACAAGGGGGGAGAATGTCACGACCAGTACAGTGAGCAACGACGGGGCCAAAGGCTCTGACCCTGAGGGCCCAGCGAACAGAGAAACAGGCGAGCAGGAGGAGAAGAAGAGGCGCTGACGAGTGGACCAGGCAGCGTGTGAGAACGCGTGGGTGAGCTGGCCTGCGTGCCTGGCTGGGTTATATGTGGCGTGCGTTGAGCCTGAGAAGGGCATCGATAATTATTGTAACCGAATCTTCTATGAGAAGCTGATCTTCTCCGGCATCCTTCTTCTCCTCCCTGCTACCTACTCCTCCTTCCTCAGACCTAGATTGGACCCATTACACCCACATCCGTTATTTGAGTCTTTATAGACACTTTTTTTAGGGAAGTCTCCGGTAGATTAAAATTACACAACAGACCGTCGACAACATTTCAGCTCAGCTAATAATAAAATGACAGATTTAATAAGGTCGGCAGATTACTAGATTTTTGCTGTCGGGATACAGAAAGTTTCAGACTTTTAAAAGAAATGAGACCAACCCAAGGGCTAACCCTCGTAGGCTTTTTTTTATAGAAGAAACTCCATAAGCACCGCGCGTCCGTGCCGGGACTCGAACTCAAGGGCTAACCCTCGTTTCAGATTTAATAAGGTCAGCAGATTACTAGATTTTTGCTGTCGGGATACAGAAAGTTTCAGATTTTTTTTAAAAAAATGAGACCAACCTAAGGGGTAACCCTTGTTGGCATTTTTTATAGAAGAAACTCGATGAGTACCGCGCATCCGTACCGAGACTTGAACTCGCATGGGCTGGCAGCAACCCCAGCTGACCAGCCAACGGGTCGACGCCCCATCCTCAAAGTTTCAGATTTACGATCTAAGACTATTCTGTACCATGCGCTGTCAGACAATTTTTTCGCTGACAGAAAATCTTGGCCCAGTAAGCATCCATCTACAAAGTTACATTCCGTGCCATGCCCTGTCAGGGAAAAAAATCGAAAGTGCTCTGTTATACAAATAGATTAATGGTAAACATAAAGCAAACCCAAGAGAGAAGGTGATTTGATCTGAGCTTGGAAGAAGAAGACAGAGAATGGACGGTAGCATCCGGTGGCCGGCTTGTGCGTCATGTTGACTCATAGCAAATCATGGATCTGATATATCAATGAATAAAAGATGAGGGATTGCCGACACAGACAGTTGTATCTGGCACTGGTAGAAAAAAGCCCTTTAGTCCCGGTTCGCAACAGCCTTTAGTCCCGGCTGTGCAACCGGGACTAAATATGCGCGACTAAAGACCCCCTTTAGTCGCGCCTCTTACGGACCGCGACTAAAGGCTTTAGTCCCGGTTGGTTCTTGTGGCTGACCGGGACTAAAGGCCCGTCCACGTGGGCGCCAGTGGTCCGTCGGGGCGGAGGACCTTTAGTCCCGGTTCTCGTGGCCAACCGGGACTAAAGGCCTCCTCCACGGGTTTAGGGTTTTAGCCCCCCTAAACCTGGTTTCTTTTTAGTTTGGAGTGTTTTATTTCTTTTATATTTTATTTTGTGTTTTATTTTAATTTTGATAAAGTTTCAGTACACATATTCTACGCTACTATATACATGCATATGAAATTTCAAACAAGAAGAACTCAAGAGGAATATATAATATATAATCAATCTCGGGTGACCATATACAACTTCGAACAAGTTTCCATACACAATTAGGATGGATGACCATATACAACTTCGAACAAGTTTCAATCTCGGGTATGCATATAAATTTCTTCGTCCTCGGTATAGTGTTCTCCTTTAGGATTGATGACTTCCCTCATGAAAAATCCGAAAAATCCTGCTAATTCTTCTTGAATTGGTCGGAAGCAAGCTTCTGGACTAAGCCTCCTCCGCAAGTTATCCGTCGCGTTCCGCACGCTATCCGATGCCTTCCACTCAGAGGTGTGTCTCCGGATGTTCTCACAAACATAGTATCCACATAGATTGGTCCCCGGTGGCTGCTTATCCACATTAACTAACCTTCTGAAATCTAGCTCATGTTTGAATTCACCGACAATTTCTTCTGAGAACCGTCTCCAAACCCTACAGGGCAAAGAAAATTAAATGAACAAGGGAGTTATTAGTTACTTGATATTAGGAAATGAACGAAAGAGACCGATCGATATAGAGCTCAAATGATTGAAAATAATTACTTTTGCAGCATTTTTCTCATGTCGGCCCAACGCTTTGGATCCGAATCCATAGAGTCCATGATTAGAACTTTGGAGGTGTGAAGTTCAATATTTAGCAGAATCCAGTGGAACCTGCGGACACGTTACATGCACAGTCATGCATAACTCATCGATTAGACATACCATGCATGGAGTAAACAAAAGAGAATGGGCACAAGAGAGAAACACTCACCCAAAATGATAAGGAAATAGAATATGACTTTTGAGTTGATGCTTTCTAAGAAACTTGTACAAGTCTTTCTCCACGTCTTCGGGGTGATGTTGTAACACATGTCCATTAACGATATGTGGGTCAATGAACCCAACATCATGGATGTTTCTTATTTTGCATTCCCAAATCTTCAATCTGCATAATAGCGTACGCAACAATATAGTTAGGACAATATATATATATATATATATATATATATATATATATATATAGTGCAGGCAATGAAGAACGAGATGAGGTAGAAATAAATCACTTATAGAACGTAGCAACTCAGCATAGATTTGTCGAGGTCGCGCAGATTGAACAGCTGGAACAATTCACTCATATGAACTTCTACAGAGTACCGTTTGGTGTGATGCTCATCTGTAACATCCGCATAAACATATTCTTTGTCGGCCCATGTTATGAATTGCTTGTACCAACGTAGCAGATTTTGCATTTGTGGTGGTAGACTCTTTTCCCGCGCAGGCTCGACGAGAGGCCCATTCCGCACATATTGTAATACTATCTCACATACTGGCGCATCCTCAAGGCCTAAGAAGGCACGAAGAGTCAAACCCATCTCGGACGCTTGTTTCATGGCACTCGCTACAGTCAATCCAAGTGCTGCCGCAGCTGCTATGATCTCGGGGTCCTCTTCCGGACCGGCTTTCACTATGAGCGGGGGGATCGATTGTTTCTTCTGCATCCCGAGCTGGTCAACTTGTTTCCCGCTTTTTTTACTTTCTTCTTTCTCCTCCTTCAATATTTTTGCTTGCCTACGAAGTTCATGTCCATAGTCGTCAGGCATATTCAGCTCGGCTTGGGACGGTGTCGTCAAAAAATCCTTAGCCCACTTCTTTTGCTTCTCAGTGAATACTTGCTTGGGCTCAGGCTCTTTTTTCGCCTTCATATCCGCCTTCCATTTCTCATAATCAGCAGACGCGGCCAATTTGGTTTCAGCTTCACTAAGTTCCCCAGGCCTTGGGAGGAGAGGCTTCAGTGATGGCTCCGGTACCCTTGTGGTCTTAGGTACATAAGGGTCCGGGTTAATAGTCTAGGAGCGGGTTTCCTTGCTGTCCGCCTGCTTCTGCTTCTTCGCCGGAGGTGGATTGGGGGGCGTCGTACCCGCCGGAGGAGGATTGGGGGGCGTCGTACCCGCCGGAGGTTGTGGATCGGGGGACGGCGTCGAATGGCGTGAAGGAGGTGTAGGTGAACCACCACGACCACCACCACCGCCACCACCGCCACCACCACCACCATCGGAGGGGGGTGGACTTGCTAGCCTTGGCGCCTCGCCTGGAAACACTATGTACTTCTTTTTCCATAGAATGAACTGGCGCTTGACATCTCCAAGTCTTCTCTCCCCTTCGGGTGTAGGTTTATCAATCTCCAGGTCCTCAAACCCTTGGACTATGTCTTCCACCGTGACACGAGCATAGCCATATGCAATGGGGTTGTTGTGGTGGAGTGCTCCAGGTGTATAGGGTAAAGCACTGCCGCTAGCTACCTTCGTGGAAACGTTCCCCACGGGATAATGCAGATCACATTCTTTCATCTCCTTTACATCATCCACAGGGTAGTGAGGCTCCGCTGCACGAATCTCGATCATCGGTGCACTAGCACCAGGCGGGGCATCCGTGGAAGCCACGCTGCTTCTCCGCTGCTGGCTTCCGCGATCCGCTTCATGATCTTCATGCGGCCCTGCAGCCGATTTTTCTTTCACTAGTTCATGCACGGTCTGCTTCAACTCATGGAGTTCCGATGCAAACTTCGTCATAAGATCTGCATCCCGGTCCGTCTTTCTCTTACGGCTTCTGTAACAGTACGGGTCATTGTCCTGGGAAAACCCTACTTTCCACAGAACTTTGCCTTTGCCTCGTACACGTCCTCCGTGTTCATCATTCCCGAGGGCTGTTGTCAGTGCGTCTTTCTCTCTGTTGAACTTGATCAAGCCCTCTTGAGCTTGGGTCATTGCGTCAATAAGGGCTTGGGTGGGAGCAAACTGTCTCTGCCGGTGAACACACACCCCTGTCTCCGGGTCTAGCGATCCCCCATGCCCGTACCACCAGCTTTTGGCCCTTGGGTCCCATCCCTCTGTACCTAGAGGGATTCCTCGCACCCTCAGGTCCTCCTCCATCTTCTGCCACCTAGGCTCCGAAAGGCGGTATCCTCCTGGCCCCATAATATGATGGAACTTTTTCTTACTCGCATTATCCTTTTTTTTCGATATTTCCTTGAAATGCTCCGATTGCTTTTGCCTCACAAATTCTGGCCAATCATCTTTCAGTTTCTCATGTTGTCCATTGAAATCCGGAGTCTTGCCCTTGTTGACATAGTCACGGGTTAAATTTTTCTTGAAGTTCCGGAATGCTTCGTCCATCTTCTGAAGAGCGAACTCTTTAACTAGCCTCCTCCTCTGACGTCCACCCAGAACCTCGTTACCGAATTCATCGACTTTGTTGTATTCCGGAGGTAGAATGAAATGTTCCATAAGCTTTCTCCAGCAATCCTTTTTCGTTCTCTTGTCGACAAAACTGAAACCAAGACGTGCCTTCTTTGGCTCCTTCCATTCCTAGACGGTGATCGGGACGTTGTCTCTAACAACGACTCCGCATTGGTTGATAAACTTTGGCCAGGCCAACCGGGACTAAAGCCCCTCCCGTCCGCCAGCTGTCGACCGAGCGCGCTGGGCCCAGATAGTTGGTCCCGGGTCTCCTCCCGAACCGCGACTAAAGACCCCTTTTGTCGCGGTTCGATTATTTTGGGGACTAATGGGGGCGTATGGAAGCCTATTTTTCTATTAGTGTGGACTTCTCGCGGTTAGAAAAAGGAGCAGAGCTCACATCGATGGGATTGATCCTCCTCGACTAAGTGACCATCGAATCGCGTGGCATATTATATGCTGCCGGTAGTAACATTTGCAGCCTCGAACAATACATGCTTTACTTAATCATGTGGCTCACCATGTACGCCAGCTAGCTGCAAACCTAATCCAAGCAATTAGAAAACACGACCAAACTCATGACTCATGGACGATTGGATGGGGTTGATCCTCCTCGACTAATAAAGCATATTGTACGTGGATAATGCAGCCTCGAATATTGCATGCAAATACTAATCTAGTCTACCTAGAGGCGTGAGCTCCAAATTAACCTAACCCACCCAGATCACATCCAATGGCTGGCTTGCACATTTCTCTCTGATGTTCAATCTAATCACGATCGACAGCAACATGAGCTCATGTTCATATACCAACTTCTGTTGCTAGCAGCGTAATATGTGGATGCTGCTCACTGATCGACGTACGTGGAATTATTTTTCTAGCAAACCCATGGAATTAACTAATGGCATTATTGGAGAGGAAACTTCTGGAGAAAAGGCATACGCCCGACTTTATAAATAAAGCCATAAGACAAGGTAGCAACAGCATCGCAGATAAGTATCAGACACACCCAAGCCCCAACGCTGGGCGAGACGACGGATGATAAAGTCAGGTACATGGCTCCCTCGCCAGTACACGGCACGCAGGCCGGAAGAGAAAGATCCAACTAAAGCTAAAGCATCCAGCCCAAAAGAAGCAATCAAGCATCCTGCTCTTGTCTGCATAACTGAGACGCCGTCGTCCGGACTTTGCCGATCAGCATAGAGAGCGCCTCTTGGTCGTCGACCTTAGTCAATGATTTCCACTGCTGCAGGAAAGCACACGATTTAAATAAGCAGTCAGCCGGTTTAGTCGGAAACACATGCTCAATAGTAAATTTGTTCCTAGTTGTCCACAGAGACCAGCATAAAGCCCCCAAGCCCACCCAAAAGATGCGCCTAGATACACCGGCGAGGTTGGAGGCCAAGCTGCGCAACTCGGCAAAGGAGGCAGGGGCCCAAGAGACACGAAGCCAGTCCCTCACGCAACTCCAAACAAGCTTAGCCAAATGACAGTGAAAAAAGATATGTTCCGAGTCTTCCACATCACCGCAAAGGGCACACAACTCGGAGCCCGGCCCATTTCTCTTACGGATTTGATCAGCCAAGGGCAACCGGCCTCGGAAAGCTTGCCACAAGAAGATTTTAATCTTAGGGGGAATACGGGCCTTCCAAATTTGGGAAAACGATTGGTAGGCGTGCCACCAACAAGCTTAGAATAAAGAGACTTAACAGAAAAACGCCCAGAGGCTGAAAGCGGCCAAAGCACCGAATCCCCGACCGTCGAGAGCGTTGGGAAGAGGGCAGTAAGACGTTGCCAATCTTCAAACTCTACAGGCGACAGAGAGCGACGAAAGGCCAGGTTCCACCCCTTGGACGCAAGCTTCGCAATCGAAATATTGGGATCAGAGCAGTAAGAGAAAAGGGTAGGGAAGGTCACCGAGAGAGGTGAATCTCCACACCACCAGTCAAGCCAAAACCTAATCGAGGATCCGTCCCCAACAACAAACTTAACGAAAGATTGAAAAACAGGTCTAACTTTGACCAGAGACTTCCAGAACTGAGAGCCACCACGCGGCAAGGCAAACATCGGGCTCGAAGACGGAAAATATTTAGCCTGAAGGATCGACAACCAAAGGGGTTGATCCTCAGCACTCATAATCTTCCACCACCATTTAATCATCAAGCATTGATTCATGATGGAAGTATTAAGAATTCCTAACCCCCCAAGGTTTTTGGGCCTACACATCAATTTCCATTTGACGAAGCAATATTTGCGACGATTGTCCGCTGCATTCCAGTAGAACGCCCCACGGTGTTTATCAAAACCAGCATGAATCCCAGCCGACAAGAGATAGAAGCCCATAAGGAACATGGGGAGGGAGGAGAGGCAAGCATTAATTAGAGCCACTTTACCCGCATTCGTATTATATCTACCCCGCCAGGGAAGGACCCTGTTCCCCACCTTTGTGACCACCGGGGCAAAATCTTTGGCATGAAGCACATCCGGGGAAATAGGCAAACCCAAGTACTTGAACGGATAGGAGCCCAGCTTACAGTTAAGAAGGTGGGCCACTCGCGCGGCTTCCGACTCATCGACACCAGTCACAACCACTTCGCTCTTGGCGAAGTTAATCTTAAGCCCCGACATCGCCTCGAAGCATAATAAGATAAATTTGAGGTGGGCAAGGTAGGCCTCATTCAACTCGACCATAATAATAGTGTCGTCCGCGTATTGGAGATGGGTCAGACCATGGGGAATAAGATTAGAACAGACCGGAGTAATGTGCCCACAAGTGGCAGCCCTGGAAAGCAGGCGGGATAAAGCATCCACAACAAAATTGAATAGAATGGGAGAGGCAGGATCACCTTGCCGCAGGCCCCTACCATTGGCAAAGAATTTGCTAACCTGACCATTAACATTGATGGCAGTGTGGCCTCCCGAGACCAACTGCATCATTCTATGAACAAGGGGCCCCTCAAACCCTTTGGCCAATAAAACTCTACGCAAAAAAGACCAACTCACCGAGTTATATGCCTTCTCAAAGTCTAATTTTAGAATCACCGCTTTCGACTTGTGAATCTTAAGATCATGAATGATTTCGTGCAAGCAGAGAACATCGTCCAGAATGAAACGACCCTTAATGAAAGCCGACTGAAAAGGGCTAATGGTGCGGTGGGCAATAGGGGAGAGGCGAGTGGCTAACCCTTTAGCCGGAAACTTGGCGAAGTTATTAATAAGGGCAATAGGCCTAAATTGCGAGATCAAGTCCGCGCCCTTGACTTTAGGAATAAGGGTAATGACAGCGTAATTAAGGCGACAGATATCCACCGAACCCAACCAGAACCCTTGGATAATATTACAAATGAGAGGCCGCAACTGCGGCCAGAATTTTTTAAAGAAAGGGATAGAAAACCCATCTGGGGCGGAAGCAGCATTCGGGTTAGCCGAGCCAATCACCTGCCAGATCTCTTCGTCAGATAAGGGGACCATCAGGCCCGAATTTTCGCCCGAAGAGATCTTAGTTCCCTCATCCCAGAAGTCAGAGCAGAGGCCAAACCCAGGGTCCGGCTTAGAGCCGAGTAGATTGGAATAGAAGCTAACAATGTGATTCATGATGAGGGATTGGTCCGAAATTCTAACGCCGTCAATCAACAGAGTGTCAATGAAGCATCTGCGGCGTCTGCCATTCGCGATCGCAAAGAAATATGTTGTCATAGCATCACCCTTCAAGGTCTAGTTGAGGGCACCTCATTGGCGCTAGTAGATTTCTTACTGATGGTGAAGCACCATCAAAGCGTCTTCTAGGGAGTAGCGAGTGGCACACTGAGAGGCGGAGAGCCCAGATGTGTCAGCAGATTGGTCCAAATCCCGGATTTGAGATTCAAGGGACTCTTTGTCTCTACGCAGCTCGGCCGTCCTATTCCGAGACCACCCCCTCAAGAATTTATGAAGCTCATAAGACAACTTGTGCCAATCATCCATGGGGCCAAAGGAGCGATGAGGAGAAGCTAGGGGATTAGTAATCTTAGAGACCATCATGTCACAAAAACCCTCAACAACGAGCCAAGACGCATCAAACTGGAAACGGGAGGGAGAGACAATAGAAAGGATACCAGCATCCAGGATCAGGGGAACATGGCCAGAGCCCACCGCAGGCCTGGCCTTCAGTAGCGCACGGGGAAACAGCGAATCCCATTGATCAGAAACAAAAACCCTATCCAGCACCGACCAGACAGGCGAGGATTGATGGTTAGACCAGGTGAATCGCGCCCCCACCCTAGGGAGCTCACGAAGCGCGCAATTACTAATGAAATCATTAAAAGCATTGGCAAGAGGCCAAGAGAAATTAGGGTTGTTCTTGTCGGCCGGAGAACGTAACAAATTGAAATCACCCCAATTAGAAGAGAAATATTACAAGCTTCAATCTTAATCAAAAGTTCATCCAAAAAAAAAAGGAAGCAAGCGAGTGATCCGCAGGGCCGTATACCACCATAAATTCCCACAAAGTGTTCAACTGACGATGATGAACCACACAACTAGCCCAAAAGATACCATGATCAAAAGCAATGAAATCAAAAACATCCCATTTGGACCCGATCAAGATACCCCCAGAATGGCCCGAAGCAGGGAGAGAATGCCAGTCAAACCTATCCATCCCAGCTATCACAGATAGTTCAGAAGGGGAGAAAGATTCCTTAAACGTTTCGACCAACCCTAAGATGTCAATATGTTCACCACAAATCAAGTCATGAATCTGGTCCCGGCGCCCCCTAGCACCGAAACCACGAATATTCCAGAATAAAGCTCTCATTTGAAGGAAAGATTTTTAATGCGAAGACTCGATCTGCACGGAGCCACACAAGGCTTAGATCGCTTGGGACGCCCAACCTTAACAAGGGCCGGGGGGCAGACGACTGGCCACAACCATTTGTCGCCTCGAACCCCCCGGCCTGGCCCTGAGCACCAGCAGGGCCAGCACCCTTCGCGGCCTCCACGGCCTTAGCAATAGCAGCCTGGGCTGCCTCGTTGGCCCTAATGACAGAGAGGAGGTGAGAAGGAGAGCCCATCCCCGGTATAGCCGCCACCCCAATATCAGACATGATATGCAACAAATGATCATCTGATAGGGCTGGTAAAACAAGGCGAACAGGAGAGACAGGAAGAGATGGTTGGGCAGACGAACCTGTAGGAGGGAGATCCCTGGACGCAGCACGCCGTTCCGCCCGCACCGCCACCGAAACGCCAGAATCGCGCACGCGCCGTCCCTTCCGCGCCATGGACGCCGGAGATTGGAGCATAGGGGAGCACCGGACCGGCGACGCCGGCCAGGGGCCAGACCCCGAGGCGGAGCCCAGATCCTTGTTCAGACGACGGGCCAGACCCGCCGCCGAAAGCTTGGAAGTAGAGGAGGCCCGACTCTTAGCCGAGAATTTCCGGACCGAAGACTTCTTCTTCTTCTTAGTTAAGGGCTCGATGGAGCGCATGGAGGAAGCGGGAAGATCCTCAATCCCAGAGAAGGACGGAGACTGCGGGCGAGTAGGCACATTGGAGCAAACACCAGAGAAGGGGGTCCCCTTACCACCACCAGCGACACGGGGAGCCAGGTCCTCCTCCTCAGGATTTGGAACAGGGGCATTATCCTTGAGCAGCTCGCGTTCATCCGGAACCAACTTGTCTCATTCAGATTGCGTAAAACGCGGATCAGTACCTCCACTTGGAGAGGGAACTTCTCCACTGAAGCATTTCCGTATCGACTCAATCTTTTTATTCCCTCCCAATTTTCTATCTGCCATTTGGCCTACTTGAAGTAGAATGTCTACACCGTGAGAAGATTTCCTACAGACGGCGGCTAGCCAGAACGAGCTAGCACTACTCCATCTAGCTTAACAGAAACAAAAGGGTCTCACCAAGCATACTCGCGATGCAACACATCCTATCCCCATCGAAACCAACCGAGATGCTCGCCGTCTCCATCGGTGTCTGTCTAGCTCCTTCCCGTATGCAAGTAGATGGAGCCACACCTTCGGGCCACGTTGAAAGCGCAGCGCACTGCCATTTTTAGGAAAATGGCTAGAGAAAACGACCGCGCTGCCGAAGCAGCTAGGCAACCGAAATCCAAGACGAAAGAGGAGTCCCCCTTGTGACGACCGACCCATCGCCGGCGTTTGCGTGTGTGGTCTCGCGAAGGGAGATGTCTCACCGGCGGTCAAAAGTTATCTTGGAGCACATCTTCTTTTACCTTGCGTGCGGAAAGTCTCGGATTGCCTAATGACCGTACAAGTCTCTTATTGGGATCAGCACGGCGATGCTTTCGGGCTGGCTTTGGAGGTGTCCCTGCGGCCGGTTTTGCATAGTCGACGTTGATTTCAGTCGGACTAGCGCGCGGTGCCAGATAGACCATTTGGGATTTCATCCATGCATCGATCGAGCTCTCGCTGTCTTAAGAGTTTATACGTACGTGCAACTAAAAAAAAGAGTTAATACGTGGTGAGCAATTCTGCGTTGGGTGATGAGGCAGAAAATTCTAGTGTAATTTGGCACCGTCCCATTCCAAATACCCTCTGATTGTATTATTACGTTACGTCGTCACTGGCTTCGGATAATCGCGATATCTTGTGGACAGACACACATGTTGGGGTTCCAAGTTGGCTACGGAACTGGAATAGACATCTCAATTATTGGAGAATATATATCTCCCGGCTCTTGGAATCGATCCCAAAATCAACACTAGCTAGCTACTTGTATCTGCATGGTCGCATGCGTTTCCTGTTCATCGCATCGCACCTAACTTATCTCCCGTGCATGCATGGCTGCACTGGTGATTCGCTTGCATGTCTCCACTGGTACAAGCACTGAAATGTTCCAGTCAACACAGCAGAGATTGCATGTCTCCCCTCGGACGAACACTGTAATTAAGCTAGATTCTCTCTCATAACAAAATTACATATAGTAGAACGGCGAGCTCTATCGCTCCACCGCGTTCGGCGAGGCACCGTCCGGGTGGCAGCTCGGGCTCGTGAGGCGGTAGCAGTTGACGAGGGGTCACTCCCGACCCCTCGTCCGTTAGGCAGACGAGGCCATCCTGATTTGGCCCCTGATGAGGTCCGTGGCAGGACCCGTTCGCGCACGGCTCAGTTGCGTCGTTCACTGAGTGCCTCTATTACTGTTGGGTCCAGAGAGGACCCCCTCTGCGAATAGTCATGCAGGCCCTCTTCTGAAACCTGCGGGGCTTCGGCCATGACGGCCGTTGCAGACAGTTGATCGAGTATATGCGCGAGGAATCCGTTGATGTTGTAGCGATCCAGGAGACGATGAGGATGGATTTCTCCCTTGCCGAGCTTGAGCGCCTTAGTAGGCACTTATTTGCGTGGCATTGGTTGCCCTCTAGTGGAGTGGCAGGTCACTCTGGTGGCATCCTTCTTGGGGTGAAGGATGCCACCTTTGAGGTCGGCTTTATGGACAGGGGCGACTTCTTTGTTAGCATGGAAGTTTGGGAGAGGGAGGTGAACTTCAAATGAGAAGTCATCGTAGTTTATGTCCGGCTGATCATGGCCGATCGTCCGCGTTCTTGGCGGAACTCCGGACCAAAATCACGTCCGCCACCCTCCCGATGGTTGTCGGAGGAGACTTCAATCTCCTCCGTTCTACCGTGGATAAGAATAACTCTCGGGTGGACCTCGTGGAGATGCAACGGTTTAACGACTGGGTTGCCGAGCTCGGCCTACGTGAGCTGGAAAGGGTATGGGCCAGGTATACCTGGACCAATAGACAGGTGGCGCCTACCCTTAGTGTACTTGATCGGGTGTTTATCTCTCCCGATTGGGAACTTCGTATTTCCCTCTAGCTATGCTACAGGCTATTATGCGCATTGGCTCGGATCATGTTCCCCTCCGCCTCTCATCTCGAGATGAACGGCCGCCCCCCTCGCTTCCGCTTCGAATCGTTCTGGCTGCGGCAGCCAGGCTTCATGGCGGCAGTTCGGGAACACTGGGCCCTCGCACGTGCTGAACCCCATAGGTCCATGTCATCCCTTGATGAGTGGCATTACAAGGCCAAGCGGTCCAGGCAGTTTATGAAGGGGTGGGGTGCGAATTTAGGAAGGGACCTCCGGGTTCACAATGCAACTCTCCTTGCAGAGATCCGAGATCTCGACCTTCGTGCAGAGTCAATGGGCATCTCTGCGGAGGAATGGGCCCACCGATACAATCTTGAGCACACACTCATGGACATTTACTCGAAGGAGGAGGAATATTGGCGTCGGCGTGGGACCCATAATTGGGTGCTCTTTGCTGATGCCAACACAGCATATTTCCAGGCTATCGCCAACGGTAGGCGTAGACGTGGAACCATCCCTCCTGTTATGGGATGGTGATAGGGTGCTTAGGATCCAAATGAGATTCATTCTCATGTAGACAGGTTCTATAGGGAGCTGTTCTCCGGGCGCCCTAGAGGGGGCGTAGACTTGGCGGACCACTTCTGGACGCCTCTCCAGCAGGTCACCCCGGACAAGAATGCGGCTCTTATGGCCCCATTCAATGCAGAGGAGGTTGAGCACTTTGTCAAGTCTATGAATCATGCGTCAGCTCCAGGTCCGGATGGCTTGCCTGTCCGTTTCTTTCAGGCTTTCTGGTCTACCATCAAGGATGACATCTTAGCTCTGTTCCTCGAATTTTCTAGAGGAACCCTTGATGTAGCCCACCTTAATTATGGGATCATATCCTTGATCCCGAAAATCCGAGGGGCTTCGGATATTAGGCAATTTCGGCCGATTATGGTCCTTAACATGATCTTTCGGATCTTGGCTAAGGGGTACGCCACTAGGGCGGCCCTTATTGCTCCTAGGATCCATCACCCGAGCCAATCGGCCTTCACTAAAGGTAGATTTATTCTGGATGGGATCCTAGTCCTTCACAAAATCCTCCATGAAGTCAAGCATAAACGCCTACGTGCAGTCTTCTTTATGATAGACTTTCACAAGGCTTACGACTCAGTGCACTGGTCTTTCCTTCGGGAGGTAATGTTGAAACGCGGATTCGACCCTCATTGGGTTACTCGCGTAATGCAACTAGTGACCAGTGGACGCACGACGATTAACATCAACGGAGAGGTGGGCCCATATTTTCCCACGGGTCAGGGGGTGCGTTAGGGAGACCCCCTCTCCCCCTTCCTTTTTAACTTGGTGGTAGATGCCTTGGCTACAATCTTGGACTTGGCAAGGCGGGCTGGCCACATTTGAGGTATCTGTCCCCATCTCACCGGAGATGGGGGGCTAACGCATCTTCAGTATGCAGACGATACGATACTGATGGTGGAGGGATCAGATGAGGATATCCAACACCTCAAGTTCTTGCTCCTCTGTTTCCAGGAGATGTCGGATCTCACTATTAACTTCGTGAAAAGCGAGGTGATGGTGCTTGGATACTCCGCTGAGGAGGCGGACCGTATAGCTAACCGCCTAAACTGTCGCTTGGGATCCTTCCTGACGACCTACCTCGGCATGCTGATTAGTGATGTTCGCATTCAGGAAAAGGACTTCCGCCCTACGGTCTCCAACTCCAATTTCGGGTAGAACCGTGGAAAGGGCGGTGGCTCTCCATGGCAGCACGGATGGTTCTGATGATCTCATCCCTTATTAGCTTGCTCATGTATATTATGGGATTCTATAGTCTGCATGAATCCCTCCATCAGGAGATCGCCAAGTACCTCTCCCGGTTCTTCTGGGCGGGAGAAGTCAATAAGTAGAAATACCACATGGTCAAGTGGTCCGAGATCTGCAAGCCCAAGGATGAGGGTGGCCTTAGTGTTATTTCCTCGAAGCGTACGAATATCGCACTTCTCGCCAAGTGGCTCTGGTGCATTGAGACAGGTGCCGGCAGCCTGTGGTTGGACATTATCCGCGCAAAGTATCTGCGCGAACAACCTCTAGCCTTTGTCCCCCGGGTCGGGGGATCCTAGTTCTGGCAGTCAATTATTCAATTGATGCGGGTCCTCCGGATTGGCACGTTGATTGCTGTGGGCTCTTGCTCCAATACACTATTCTGGCTGGACAGATGGTCGGGAACCAGACCGTTCGCGGAAAGGTTCTATGCCTTATTCTCGATTTGCTCCCACCCACGTCTTTCGGTGGGAGCCTCCCTTCATGACATAGGCGCCATCACCTTTCGCCGCACCTTTGGGGAGCTTGAGCGAGAACAATGGGACGAGCTTTTGGAGTGCGTGGCACTGCACACCCCCTCGCTCGAACCGGATTCTGTTGCGTGGCATCTTGAGCCGAATGGGGCATTCTCCACTAAATCCCTATACCGCGCGATCTTGCCAACTCCGGGTCCCAATGAGCTTACGGTACTATGGGAAATTAAGTTACCACTGAAGATACGTATCTTCTTGTGGCAATGGGTTCGTGGCCGCCTGCCCTCGGGCACCGAGGTCCAGAAGCGTAATGGCCCGGGTGATGGCCTTTGCCCCTTATGTGGAGTTCCGGAAGACTCCAATCATATCTTCTTCCGGTACCCGGCTGCGTGATTCCTATGGAGCTGCTTCCGGGATGTCGTGGGCGGGACGTGGTGCCATGATAATCTCCCAGACTTATTCCAGGAGATCCTAGATTCCCCCGTATTAGTGGGGCCTCCCTTTGGGTGGCAGTGGGTACCCTGGCGTGGATCCTCTGGAATTGTCGCAATAAACTGGTGATCAAGCACGTGATTCCTTGCCGTGTGACTGATGCCATCTTTAAAATGTGTGAATTTCTGTAGCTCTGGAGACCACTTAGCAAGCAGCGTGATCATGGCTTCATCGACTCCATCGTCGCAGGTCTTTGCTCCTCTACAGCCGCGATGGCCCCGCCATCATCGCCCCCATCCTCGGAGCCTGATTAGAGTCGCCTTTTTCTTGTTTTGGGGGCTTGTTTGGCTGTGCCCCCAGCCGGACCTTGTTTATTTGCTGTTCGTACCCTGAACTTTTTCTTTCATGTTGTTGGATGTTTGGTGGTTGTGCTTCGTAATATAAAGCGGAGGAAAACCCTTTTTCATATTTAGAACGGCCAGCTCTCGATCCACACGTGTGCGCGCGTGCAATCATCCATGCGTCCATCCAAGCGTGTAACAAAAATCATGGATGCATGCTTGTTACATTACTGGCCACACGATATTTACTTACGCCTGATCACTTCGATCGACCTGACGGCCATGCCACAAGCACATCATATATTCATGGTGACTTCACGTCAGAAGATAGTATTAAAATATCTAGCTTTGATCTCTTCTCACTGTCTAGCTACCCGGGGTTGGTCTCCCATGATTTGCCCAACGACAAACCACAAAAAGATCGAAGATCAGACGCCACTTTTCACTGTGCGTTTCGATGCAGCATGTCGATCGTGGAGGCGATCCTGGCGGGGGGCGGCTGGCCGGTCTGCTTATCCCGGCGTCCAACAACCTGTCAAGCTCGCGACTGCGTGAGTCGTCGCGCACCCACCCATCGGCGCCGTCTATTCATCAGTGGAGTTCCGGGCGATCGATAAACCTTGGTGAGCCCTAAAGGCGATAAAAAGGATAGCCAGCTGCTGCCCCGAGCATATGCTTTGCTTACCTCGGTGGAGAAGTCGATTTCCTCCTTGGCTTTCGATCCATCGGGAGGATTCTGTCTTTTCTTTTTCCTACCGTCAGCTGGTTGGACGATCGATCGATATTACAAGTAGGTACTCCCTCCGTCCCGAGTATGTTGGTGGAGATGATGGGATTAAAGTGGGTGATGAAATTGATTAGGCGCTGATTGGACTCAGGTGTTTGTGTGCGTGCTTGGTTGTGTGGTTGCGTTGCGCCGGTGGGAATATATACCTGCATGTGGGTTCAATATTTTCTAGGAGTACTCTGATATAAACTAGGGGCTGCATGCATCACTCGAACAAAAAATGCAGACGCCGAGGGTAATTCTCTTTTTTATAAAAAAAATCGTGATATAAGCTGTACTTAATTTCTCATTGCATATAAAAAGGACGTCGATAACCACCGAACGTTCGGTCTGGGGACCTCCCAGGCCGAACGAGAGGTTCGGCACGATATGTTTCCCCCGACGAACGATTTCGTTCAGGGGGAGAGGCCTCCCGGCCCGAACACTCCTTCCCGTCGCCTCCATGGCCTCCCAGCCCGAACTCTCCTTCCCGTCGCCTACGGGCCCTTTTTATGTATAGAAATAAAAAAGAGAAGAAAAGCCCAAAAGTGCACACATCGAAAAAGCCCTTTTTTGCTGTGACAAATAAACATTGGTCTTTTGCATGACAAAATTGCCATGGGATTTTGCCAATATGAAAAAAGTTGCCATGTTCAAGTTTATGTTTTCAAATGGCGCGAAAAAGAAGTAATGGCAAATTTGAATCTTTACGTAGTGGCAAAAAAATGTAAACACACACACAAAAAGTGTACCATATATTGTTTGGGGAGAAATTGCCATGTTTCTTAAAAGTAATTTACCGTGGTTCCATGAATGATGAAAAAGTAAAAAAAAAATCCATGGATCATATGTAAAGCAAAAAAATGCAAGGAAATTAGAGTAAATTGGCATCGTCCCATAAAAGTTAATTTGGCATGAAAAAAATGCCACTAGCGATTATATTGACATGTATGCAAAAGCTAAAGATTGCAGTGGCAATGTAGGTAATTTTGCCATGTAAAAATCTCACAGAAAAAAGGAGGTTAAAAAGAAATTGACATGGCATTATAATTAAATTTGCCATGTCAATATAGTAAAAATTGCCATGGCAAATTAAAAGAAATTTTTCCATATTTTTTTTGCCATTTAAAGGTACTATATTGCCGTGGTAACATAGGTAAATTTGCCATGTCAATAAGAAAACATTGCCATGAAAAAAGTAAGTAAAATTGTCACTAAAAACAACACTTGCCATGGCAAAAAACTTTTTTTTAATGAAGGAAAAAGTCATTAAAATTTTGCCATGGTAAATTTCTTTCTTTTAGATAAATACTTTTGCCATGGAAAAATCATGCACAAATTTGTAGATAAAATTTTCCATGTTATTTGGTGAATTTGCCACGGCAAATTCACTTTATGGCGCATGGCAAGGTTGTTTCTTTTATATAATTTTTTTGGCCATGGCAATTTCACGCACATTTTTTAGATAAAGTTTACTAAAAGTTGCCATATTACTTGCAGATTTTGCCATGGCAAAAAGTGTTTTTAGATTTTTGCCATATCGTGAATACAAAACTCTTGCTAGAAAATTAGAGTAAATTGCCATAGTCCGATAAAAGTTAATTTGGCATGGAAAAAATTGCCATTAGAGATTATATTGACATGTATGCAAAGGTTAAAAATTGCCATGGCAAAAATTGCAAGCAATATGGCAACTTTTAAAAAATCTCACAGAAAAAAAGAGTTTAAATTTTTTTGCCATGCCGTTATAATTAAATTTGCCATGTCAATATAGGAAAAATTGCCATGGCCAAATTAAAAGACAATTGTGCTATCTTTTTCTTTTGCATTTAAAGGCACTATATTGCCGTGGCAATGTAGGTAAATTTTCTATGTTAAAAAGGTAAAATTGCCATGGAAAAAATAATATTGGCACCAAAAAACAACACTTGCCATGGCAAAGAACATTTTTAATGAGGAAGTATTAAAATTTGCCATGGCAAATATATATGAACAGTCCCGACTCCCAAATGCCATGGAGCTACCCATGGCAATATATATTGTTTTATTACCATGGCAACGAAAAAACATGATTTAAAATGTCATGGCAACAAAAATTGAATCGGCATGGCAACATATTTGTCATGGCAACAGAAAAATTGTCATGTATATAAAGTAAACACAAAAAATATGAAACACAATTCGCCATGGCAGATGCATGTGAAAATATTGCCATGTTGTTCTCATTATACTTGTCATGCTTTGTATATGAAAAAGGTGCCATTATATGTATCCGTATACAAAAAATTTGCATGACCCATAAACTATAGAACTTATAAAACTTAACCATGGAAAAATTATTCGAATACATATGAAAAAACACACGATGAATAGGTTGCCGTCATGGCAAACATATGCTTTAGTTGCCATGGCAACATCATCTATAAAACTTAACAAAAGTTCACATGATTTTGGTTGCCATGGCAAATATGCTTTTCAATCGCCATGTGTTTACTAGTATGGTTACTCAAGAAACAAAAGTGAGAGTGTAATTACGAAATTGTGATGTGTCTATATTCGGACAAAGACATGGCAATTTTGAAGGTTGATGAACTGAAAAAATGAACAAAAGGGGTGAGCAGGATGCTACGTGCAGGTACAGGATCAGAACACCTTGGCAGCCTGCAGATACGGGATGCTACCTGCATGTAAATGAAGTTGTGCGGCTCGATGGTGCGGCTGAAGGCCTTGTAGTTCACCCCCGGAGCGCGCGCCTGGTGCTGGTCGCGGCGGCGAGCAGCACCTCGGTCACGTCCTCGTCACTGGCTTCGTTCACATTCGAGCACTACGCCTGGTGCTGGCCACAGCGGCGAGGACCACGCGAATAGAGGCAGACCCGACGCAGGCCGCGTCGGCATGGGCAAGCAGGCGCGCTCGGCGTCTGCCCATGGCGGCACCTTGACCGGTTCAGGGACGAGCTTGCAGAGGAAGGGGTACCCTGGAGCGGGTCGGAGGCCGGATGGTCAGCGTCGGTGAAGGTCTCGCGGAGGGGGACGGCCTCGACGCCCGCCGCGACGGCGCAAGCGAGCAGGCCGCGCTCGGCCCCCGCCCACGACCGCACCTCCAGCTGGTCGCGCGGACCAAAAATCACGGCGGCATGGGCTCACGCCAGTGAGGAGCACGCGGAGGGATTCAACCCGCCGCCAGGGACCTGTCGTGCTCCTCCGCCCCGCCGAGGCCACACACGAGCTCCTCCGCCGCGGGGCCGAGCTCCTCCCCACGCCGCTGGGGCATCCACCGTACAAGCTCCTCCCGGCCGCGGCCACGCAAGAACTTCTTCGTCGGGGGCGTCCACCGCGCGAGCTCCTCCCGCCGCGGTCTCGAGCTCCTCCGCCGCGGGCACGACCTCATCCGCACACCACCGATGCCTCCATCGCGCGAGCTCCTCCCCGCGCCGACGAGGCGTCCACCGTGCGAGCTCCTCCCCGCGCCGCCGAGGCGTCCACCGCGCGAGCTCATCCCCACACCGCCGAGGCGTCCACCGCGCGAGCTCCTCCCGCCGCGGTCTCCGGTGACACTTGCAGGGCAGCCACCCCACAGGAGCTCGTCCGCCGCTAGTGATGTGAAGAAAGGGGAAAAAGTGAGCGTTGGCTGGGATGGGCGAGTGGATAAGCCGATGCGTTCGGTGGTCTGGTCGGTCGTCCCGAACGCTCAAACAAAATGACGTGGCATTGTGCTCTGCATCAAGATCAATGTGGCTCATCTGACGGTTTAGGACACGTTCGGGACGAGATTCAAAAGTACGGGTCGTTCGGGAGTTATCGATTCCGTATAAAAATGGTGATCCGTTTGAGATGCGGAATGCTTACAGGAAAAAACATGGTGTCAGGCAAATTGTGGATGGACTTCTATGTTTATGCAGAATGTTTCATCATGGCGGGTATGATAGGTTCAGTTCAATTTTTGCATTGTAACCGGGAAGCGAACGAGGTAGCGCACACCCTAGCTAAGTTTGCTTATGATAGAAATGAATCTTGTACGTGGGTCGATGAACCCCAGGTTCCTGATTAATGCTCTGGTTAATGATGTAACTATTTTGCCAAATTAATAAAGTGCGCCATGATGGCATTCCCTCAAAAAAAAGAAACTAAAAAAACGAGGCCCTAAAGAAACCGAGTTCTACTGCATTTTTTTCATGGCAATTTCTACTACTACATTCTACATGTATTGTAGTTTTGCATGAAGCTAAGAACATGGTTTTGGATGGTGTGCCTGGAGAAAACTCCAGCGAGAGGCATGCAGAGCCGAAGCGCACGCCTACTTCGTAAGGCAAAGAAGCTAAAGAAAACTCCAACGAGGCATGCAGAGCGGAAACGGCGGTGGGGACGAATCGGGTGGCGGCCGCGGGCCGGCGGAAAAACGCCCGACCCATGGTGGGTGGCGTCCGAAACGCGCGGAACCGGCGGCGGGGGTTGTGGAGTAGCCGGATCTGGCGCAGGGCGACGGCGGCGTGCTGCGGTGGGCGGGCGGGCGGCGGGTGCAGTGCGACAGGCGGGTGGAGAATAAGACGTGCGGTGGGCGAGCGAAATGATGGTAGTTGGATGGTTGACGCGCGACCGACGGTTTAACATCACCTGGAGGTGAAGATGTAAATTTGCATCTCCAGGTGTTGTACTTTATATCACTTGGATCAAGTGATGTAAATTTTTTTACATCTACATCATGTGTTGGAGGTGGATTTTTGCTTCGGAGATGCAAAAGTTAGTTATTTTTGCATCTACATTTTCTATTGAAGATGCTTTTAGGGTATGCAAGACAAATTATGGTCAAAACGCATCGTAAAAAAAAGCAAGCCAAATCCAAATCATTTTGCTGAGCACTGCATTATAGAAAAATAAATACATATCATACTATCGATCCCACAATTGACACACAACCTATCCCTGAGATGCCAAAAGATATTCAGCATATTCCTTAACATAATATAATCTCGAGTATTTCCCTCAAAAAATAAAAAGATATTCAGCATAGGTTCCATCCGTTCCTAATTTGACGACACTAGGTTTTGGCTATACCCTTTCCGAGCAGTCATACAGTACACCTTTATTTTCCTCTCTCCCGTCCGAAACGACATCAGACCCAATTTCTCTCGTACCATCGACGCAAGCAAGAAAACAAACAAATGTAGTCTCACTGGACCTTTCTAGATATTCCCTCCGTCCCATAATTCTTGTCTTAAATTTGTCTAGATACAAATATATTTAATATTAAAATATGACTTGATACATCCGTATTTAAATAAATCTAAAACAAGAATTTTGGGACGAAGGGTGTACATAAGTACTTTGTTATGTCGTAATTTGAATACAAACATATTTCTAAAAAAAAGATACATAAATATAACCGAACCATTTTTTATGTCCCAAACGAGTGAGACGTAGAAATACCAAAGCGGCACCTGCCGCCATGGACAACGACTCCATCAGAGTGGCATGACGTGCGTCCTTTTTTATCATGGCTGACCTAATTAAATTTAGTCCTGGCTCCATCACCAGTTTGTCTTCTTGCGCTTTGGCCTGCCAAGATATGACTAGACGGGGATGGATGACCGTCCTAATCTTGGTCCATGTGGACCATATCGTATACTACACCTTACTTACGTGTTATTTTTTTTGAAATGGAGGATGACCCCGCCTCTGCATCTGGAAGATGCATACGACCACTTTATTAATTATTCTTGAGGACCTTACAAAGTATTACAGACAATATTCCTGAATCCACCATCTCGGCAACATATGCCGCTACTCTTATCCATATGATGAAGGGATGCTAGTTGGGCCACTACCCAAACCACTCACCTAAACCTAACATCAAAAGCCGGAAGCCCCAGCCGAGCCACATACCGGGTCTGGGGCACAATCCAGTCAGACACACTCTTGTGTCGTCGCAGCCATCTTCCACAGGTCCGTCTTCATAATATATTGAGTCTTCTACCTTGTGTAGGCCACTCCGCCATCGACGTCACCATGACGCCAGACAGCTACCTCCTCCTGCGCGAGTCCATCTCCGCTCATCGGGCGGCGAGCCTCCACAGCGCCATGCCGCCGATCTTCGCCGCCATCAATGAGTGAGATGAAGTACCGCTCCACCACGGCATGTACAAGGTGAGGAAGGGCGAGGTCCCCATCGGAGACACGGCCGGAAGAGAAGCACCGCAGCCACGAGACACTGTCCAAAGCTGCGACGCGGTAGATCAGACGGGCCGCCACCAGGAACCAGACAAACTCGCCATGCACATCCAGCATCCCCATGCCCAAGTCGGCGCCTTCAAGAAGGTGACGACGCTGTGGCGCCGCCGCTGCTTAGCCACCGGGGCTAGGGTTTTCACCCGGGCGCAGGGGAAGGGGGGAGGCAGGGGAGGTTTAGCCTCGGCGCCGCCAACAAGGAGGGAATGACGTCCGGGACGCCATCGACGCCGTGACCGCCACCGGCGGCCAAGGGTTTCCCCCGGCCAAGCACCCTGCCGCCACCTCCGAAACAGCCACAACATCAGCAGGCGCGTGCACGCCGGAGATCCAGGCCGGCCGGAGGTCATGCATCACGAGCGGACCAGATCGCCTCCGATCTGACGAGGGGAACCCGGGGCCTCCCCGCGCCATGACCAGCGCCCACCGGGATCTCGCTGCCCGCGCAGCCGAGGGGATCCGGCCTACCTCACCGGCGAGCACTCCCCGCCGCCGGAGGAGCGCCGTCCGAACGTATATTGCACCATGGAAAAAAAGAACGTATAGATATATTGTATTAATATCTTAAATTTATTTATTTTTGAGTTTTATCATGACTAGCTCATATGCCCGTGCGTTGCAATGGAAGAGAAAAATGATGTGCTCCGCTGCGATGTAAAAATTGATTGTGATTAAGCAGGTTTGCTGGTTGAGAATAAGTTTGATGATGACATAAAGGATGAATCAATTGACAACCCGATTATTTGTATTTTTATATAATTGACATGCATTCGTACCCGGTAATTGCTCTCATAAATTTTGATAAGTGTATCAAAAAGCAATCTGGCAAAGGACTACAATGAAGGACATAATAATTATATTTTCTAAAACATGATAAGTATATCAAAAGAATCTCATAGATGGTAGCAACAACAAAGAACTTGTTTCTTTTTCCTTTTATGAATAACCTGATAAGATAAAAGAGGTACAATCAGCAACACATGCTCATTAGTCATCGTGCAAGCTAGTGGCCAACGGACGATCGAAAAGGAGGTAGCAGAACATAAAGTAGTTCAACAAGCTAATGCAACAATTGTCATTCAGTTCGCGTGACGGGAGAGAGCATTAGAGAGCGGATTAACTTATGGCTCACTAATACAAATACTCAAGATGGGGCTAGCAAAGTGACATGGAAAGTTTGCATCCAAACGTCATTCTCATGACTGCGTTGAGGTGATGCACAGCATCTGGTTCACATTCACGGATAACACGGCTCGTGGTGCACGTGGCCAATGACAACAATAGGACGACAGATATTGTCTGTGTTGAACATGTGTACATGTACGTAGGTCTGGGTTTTGTATACAGTACCTATAGTATCTGTCTTCCTTTGTATGTACGTGTATCTTAGGAGACAAGATACCGGTCGCACCCCTTGTACCTATATATATATGTGCCTAGTGCACGATCAATCAATTATCGATGCACCAAATCATTCTCTACATGGTATCCATCGCAAGTCGATCTTCCAGCTTCCGCTAACCCTAGCCGCCGCCTCGGGCCGCCGCCGCCGCCGCGACCTCCTGCCGCCGCCCCAAGCCGCCGCCGCCACCCCTCCTTCCCGCGCGCCACCTCCCCACCGCGTGCCTCCACGCCGCGCCGCCTCTCCTTAGCCGCGCCGCCGCCTCCCTCCCCACGATCTCATCGCCATGTCTTTCCATGCCTCCACCTACTCCAACCCCTTCGCCGTCGACCCTGCCGAGATCCGCGACATCAACGTCCATGCACGCGTCCCCGTGACCCTCGACGCCTCCAACTCCAAGTACTTCGCGTGGAAGACGTACTTCACGCTGCTCTTCCGCGAGAACAATCTCGTGGATCACGTGGATGGCACCGTGGACTCCCGCACCATGGTGGACGACGCCGAGTGGACCGCGATCGACGCCACGATCATCCGGTGGTTCTTCACCACCATCTCCAAGGACTTGTTCCACACGGTCGTGAGCGACGGCGACGACGCCCGCGCCATGTGGGTCAAGCTGAACGGCCTCTTCACCGACAACAAGCTTCAGCGCCGCTTTTTTTGCAGCAGGAATTTTTTGACTGTCACCAGGATGAACACTCCATTGATGACTACTGCCGCCGCCTGAAGACGTTGGCGGACGAGCTCCATGACATTGGAGCCAAGGTGGACGACGACCTCCTCCTCAGCACACTCACCGCCGGCCTCAACGAGGACTTCGGCAACGCCGCCTCTAACCTCACCTTGATGCCGGAGCCCTCCTTCCCCAAGTTTGTGGCGTACTTGAGGTTGGAGGAGCGCCGGATGAGGGGGGTCAAGAAGCGTGTGCAGCACCACGCCCTCACCGCTGGTACCTCCCGCGGCGCCCCTCCACCGACCGCCCCACCCGCGCCGCGCCAGCAGCCGCCACCACCAGCGCCTCCAGGGTACTTCCCCCCCCCCCCCCCCCGCCCGCGCCTCCCGCCCCTCCCGCTGCCCCCCAGCAGTCGGGTGGAGGGCGCCGCGGCAACCGCCGCGGGGGCGGCCGCAAGCAGCAACAGGCGCCGGGGGGGGGGGGCGTCAGCAGCAGCAGGTGACTCCCCCATGGATGTACGGCACCAACCCGTGGACCCGCGTCGTCCACGCCTACTCCATGCCGGTCCCTCGGGCTCCGGCTCCGGGCATCCTTGGGCCCCGCCCGGCGGGTCACCAAGCCCTCTTCGCCGCGCAGAACGCCGCTCCCTACAGCGGCTATGGTGCCCCCCCCCCCCCGCCGGCGCCCGCCTACGGGTCCGCGCCGACCTATGGGACCGCGCCCTCCTACGGCGCCGCCGCCGCTCCGGCCTTCGGGGCTGCTCCCGCGCCGGCCTATGGAGGGTTCTACCCTCCTCAGGCGTCGCCACCGTGGGACCCGGCGTTGCTCGCTGCACTGCACTCCGCCCCGTCACCGAGCTCCTATGGTGGCGGTGGTGACTGGTACATGGACTCGGGCGCCACTGCTACATGACTGCTCATCCCGGTAACCTCACATCTGCCACTCCCGTTCATACTCCCACCCGTATCACCATTGGTAACGGTTCCTCCCTACCCATTACTCACGTCGGTCATATGTCTTTTCCTTCTACTTCCACTCCTGTGCATATGTCTAATGTTCTTGTGTCTCCTGACTTAGTCACTAATCTTGTTTCCGTTCGTCGCCTTGCTCGTGACAATCCTATAACTGTTGAATTTGACGATATCGGTTTTTCTGTGAAGGACGCCCGTACACGGATGGTGCTCCACCGATGTGATAGCCCGGACGAGCTTTATCCAATGCATCCCTCCGGCGCCACCACCACCCGTCGCCCCGCCGCCTTCGCCGCCAGTGTCGATCTTTGGCATGCCCGTCTCGGTCATCCCAACTCCACCGTTATGCGTTAGATTCTTCAAAGTTTTTCTTTCTCATGTAATAAAGTCGACGATCACTCTTGTGAGGCTTGCCGTCTTGGCAAGCACGTTCTTCTTCCCTTTAGCGCGTCTACAAACATTTCCACCTTTCCGTTTCAGTTGTTGCATAGTGATGTTTGGACGTCCCCGGTTGCTAGCAACACGGGCTATTTATACTATCTGGTGATATTGGATGATTTTACTCATTATGTGTGGACCTTCCCTCTCCGTCGCAAGTCCGACGCTCTTGCCACACTCACCGCTTTTTATTCATATGTCACCACACAGTTCGGTCGTCCTATTCTCGGCTTGCAAACTGACAACAGCAAGGAGTTTGACAACGTCGTCGTCCGCAATTTACTTGCGTCCCACGGCACCATCTTTCGCCTCACCTGCCCCTACACGTCTCAGCAGAATGGTCGCGCCGAGTGCGTCCTTCGCACGCTTAATGACTGTGTCCGCACGTTGCTCTTCCACTCCTACGTGCCTACTCGGTTCTGGCCGGACGCGCTCGCGACCGCCAGCCTCCTCATTAACATTCGCCCCTATCGTTCCCGCTGGAACTACACCCCTCACCAGCTCCTCTTCGGTGTGGTTCCATCTTATGATGGTCTTCGCATTTTCGGGTGTCTCTGTTATCCTAGCACCGCGTCCACTGCTCCTCACAAACTCGCGCCCCGGTCCCTTCCTTGCATCTTCCTTGGCTATCCTCCCAACACCAAAGGTTACCGGTGCTATGATCCAGTCTCCCACCGCGTTTTCACTTCGCGGCATGTGTACTTTGATGAGCTCGTGTTCCCGTTTCAGCAGGTACCGTCACCTTCGGAGTCTCCTGCGGCGCGGTTCGTCCCTACCTCCACCTCTGGCGGACCGCCCAGCCGCGCCCCGGGTTAGGCTCTGCCCGCGCTCCCCGCGCCGGCGGCCCCTGCCGCGTCCCCCGGCACAGCGGCCTCCTCGGCCGCCCCCGCGGCCCCCGACGCCGTGGCCCCCTCGGCCGGCCCCGCCGCGGCCCCCGCCGTGGCCCCCGTCACCGCGGCTCCCTTGGCGGCTCCCGTCGCCACGGCCGCACCCCTCACCGGTGTGGTCACTCGGGCTCGGACTGGGACCCTGCGTCCCAGCACGCGCTACTCGTTGTACGAGTACGCATGCGCGGCTTCTACCTCGACGCCGTCACCGCTCCCCACCTCCGCTCGCGCAGCCCTTCGGGATCCGAACTGGCTAGATGCGATGCGTGAGGAGTTTGACGCCCTGCAGCACAACCGTACGTGGCAGCTTGTCCCGCGGCCACCCCGTGCCAATGTCATCACTGGCAAGTGGGTCTTCCGCCACAAGACTCGCCCCGACGGTTCTTTCGAGCGCTACAAGGCGCGTTGGGTGGTGCGCGGCGGCGTGGACTTCACCGACACCTTCGCCCCGGTTGTTAAACCGGGCACGATTCGCGCTGTTCTCCAGCTTGATGTTTCTCGCGCTTGGCCTGTCCACCAGCTCGATGTGTCTAATGCTTTCTTGCATGGCCATCTCGACGAGCAGGTGTTCTGTCAGCAGCCGACTGGTTTCGTTGACACCGACTATCCGGACCACGTGTGCTTGCTCTCCCGTTCTCTCTACGGGTTGAAGCAGGCACCTCGGGCCTGGTACCAGTGGATCGCGGCCTTCCTCCAGCAACATGGGTTCCGGTCCACACGGTCCGATGCCTCCCTGTTTGTCTACCACCAGGGCCACGCCACCGCGTACCTCCTCCTGTACGTCGACGACATCATCCTGACTGCGTCCTCGCCAGCGCTTCTTCAGCAGATCACAGCTCGCCTCGGCACCGAGTTCGCCCTCAAGGACTTGGGGGCTCTCCGCTACTTCCTCGGCATCGAGGTAGTGCGCCGGGCTACTGGCTTCACCAGCAGAAGTACGCCTATGAGCTTCTGGAGCGAGCGGGCATGCTTAATTGCAAGCCTGCTTCCACGCCTGTCGATACGAAGGCTAAGGTGTCCGCCGTCGAGGGCTCTCCGGCGTCCGACGCTCCCTTCTACCGCTCCATCGTCGGTGCGCTTCAGTACCTCACACTGACGCGTCCGGACATTCAGTATGCTGTCCAACAGGTGTGCCTTCACATGCATGCTCCTCGTGACACCCATTGGGCCCTCGTGAAACATATACTTCGGTACATACGTGGCACCACAGCCATGGGTCTCACCCTGATGGCCTCGCCAGACACCAGCCTTGTCGCCTACTCCGACGCCGACTGGGCTGGGTGTCCCGACACTCGACGCTCCACTTCCGGCTACCGCATCTACCTCGGGCCCTCTCTGATTTCGTGGTCGTCTAAACGACAACCCACGGTCTCACGATCGAGCGCCGAGGCCGAGTCGGGCCGTGGCCAATGCCGTCGCGGAGTGTTCCTAGCTATGACAGCTACTCCAGGAGTTGCTATGTGAGGTCACCAAGGCGACGCTTGTCTACTGTGATAACGTCTCCGCGGTGTACCTTGCTGCCAACCCTGTCCATCACCGACGGACGAAGCACATCGAGCTCGACATCCACTTCGTGCGGGAGCACGTCGCAGTTGGTCGTGTTCGTGTTCTACATGTGCCCACCGATCAGCAGTTCGCCGATGTGATGACGAAGGGACTACCCACCTTGACTTTCGAGGGCTTTCGGTCCAGTCTTTGCGTCACCGGCGACGCTTCGACTGCGGGGGGTGTTGAACATGTGTACATGTCCGTAGGTCTGGGTTCTGTATGCAGTACCTGTAGTATCTGTCTCCCTCTGTATGTACGTGTATCTTAGGAGACAAGATACCGGTCGCACCCCTTGTACCTATATATATGTGCCTAGTGCACGATCAATCAATTATCGGTGCACCAAATCATTCTCTACAGTCTGTACGGTTGGTGACATCTCGATGAAATGATAGGTGCGAGTAATTGCAAATTTTCTCACTAACGACAAAGTAGGCTTGTGACAGTTAGCATAGATTGAATGGCGAAATTCGTCGCCCATGATATATGATTTGAGCTTTTTTTCGTCTGAGTTGATTCTTCATGTCGATGAGGTCCCGGTGGCTCCAGGGTCCAACCAACAATTCTCTTGTGCGTAGGGGGTGATGATGTCGTCCGGTGGCCATGTAAGGTGACATCTTAGAACTGGGAATGTGTGCGTGAACTAAACATAGGAAGAGACCGAGTGTTTGACAAAAAAACTACCACTTCAGGGGTTTGCGTCTCACAGAACTACCACTTTTTTAAAAGTGGCAGAAAACTATAAAAAAAAACTTAATCCCGTGGCTAAAAACAACCAAGTTGACGGAATGGTCGCTTTGACCGATTTAAGCGCGATTCAGACAGCAGGGGCCCATGTGCCAGGCTGGCGGGCGGCCTAACGGCTAACGGCGCGCGCGTGCTGCCGTTAGAGCCGCCGCTCGGTCGCACCTGGTCGGACCAGGAATAACCTGGCCGACCAGGCCGCTCGTCCCCACCAGCTCTCTCACTCTCCCCCGAGCTCACTCCACTCCTCTCTGCTCTCCTCTGCTTCCGTTTCTTCTTCTCGCGCTCCGGCGACGCCGCGACCATGCCGTCGTGGCCGAACTGCAATGAGACGTCGGACGACGATGACGAGTACATGAGCGAGTTCAGCAACATGCAGATGGAGTATTTTGTAAGTCAGCTCGGTTTATCCTGTCCCTCTTCTGTCTGTTCTAGGGTTAGGGTTAGGGTTTGAAGATATTTGAGATTTTTTCCATTTAAGTTGATATATGTGAGTTGTAGTTGATATAGATATGTTTTTGCTTGTTGCAGGTAACTCCTGACACTATGATAGACCCTAGTTTCTGTGGGCTTGTGACTGGATCTGATAGAAGGTGCATCCTGCACAGGCAGAGGCCAGGCAAGTTTGTGGCATTTGAATGCACTGACACTGGCAGGAGATTCATAGGATGTGCTACTGAGGTAATGGACCAAGTAGTTGTGGATTATATTAGCTCGATTACCTGCTATTTAGTGGAAACAGAGTAGCATTCAGTAGTTGTTTTTCTGAATTTTCCTTAAGTGTAAAAACATTGGTAGGTCTGAATACTGTTCTACTAGCATAGAGCACTGGAAACATATTGATGTACTGTATTTTTAGTATAGACCTAGCTAGTGTAGCTATGTATATCATTACTGTATATGATTTGTTATTCTGAATTGAATTTGCTTGTTAACTGTGGTGTTCACTGTAATTTATTTTAAATTGATTTTTAGGATGGTGTGAACTATGGTGTTCTGGAGTGGGTAGATGCCCCCTGGCCTGTAATTCTACAAAGGTGCTTAAGCAAGCTCTGGGATATGTATCATGAGCAGAACATTGGTAGAGCACGGGATAATGAGGCTCATGGGACAGAGGTTGCAAAACTGCAGAAGGAGTTTGATTCTCTGGCCAATCAGTATAGCCAGCTGGTGGATGATGTGTCCAAGTTGTTTGATTATCAGGATGGAAAGAAATGTCATGACATGGATTGCACAAGCTAGGCAATGAATGAACTGGAGGAGAAGAAGAAGCAACTTGAGGAGCAGGCAGAAATTGAGCTTCAAATGGAGAAGCTTAAGCTCAAGAAAGAACAGAGGTGCATCCTTCAGAGTCAAGCTGATATAATCAAAAACACAAGGAAGGCCATGAAGGAGATAGAGGTGGACAGAGACCTCCTTAAAGAAGAGAAGAAGAAGCTGGAGAATGTCATTACTGAGCTCCTGAAGGTTGGTCATGGGTGCAAGGAAAAGCTGGACAAGATCAAGGAAGTTGTGATGGAGGAGTGAAGTGGCAGCTGTGGATGGTAAGTATATATGAGGCCTATATATATAATTGGCCTAGGACTGATCAGCCTGATGCAAATATGCATCCTAATATTAATATTAGCTATGAACTGCCTAAGAACTGGAATGGGTTCAGATCATTTTGGTTGGTGTGGGGGGTGCTGTTTGCCCTGATCTGTAGGGCCCAAATACTATCCTGATGCTGAGAACTGGTGCTAAGATAAGTTAAGAACTAAATTATCCAAGTCTGATGCAGTTTATTTCTGTGTGTTGTATCATAATTTGTTGCTGGGATATGTTTAGTTCAGAAAATGCTTCATCACAGGCTGCAAGAAAGGTAAACAATATCTAGACAAATTTAGAGAAGTTTGGAAGACATTTAGTCTCCCATAGATAGCATTTAGTCTTACATAGATAGCACAGGGACACTGAAATTGTTCAGAGACACTTAAACTGACAGAACTGAATCTCACTGAGATTGCAAACACTCTGCTAAACTGACAGAATTAAACACACATAACTGAATCTCACATCGAGCTGGCAATAATTGCTGTAACTGATCTGAAACTTACAGTTTCAGATTGTTAAGCCCCTGCCCTGCTATGCGACCTGACCATCGCACCTTTTGCTTGACTTGAGTGGGAGGTGGCAGCTCTGGCACCTCTTCTTCGTCTCCATCGATGACGATGATGGGAGGAGGACGTCGGCGAGCCAGCAGTGCTGGTGGGGCGATGATCTGCAGGTCCTCGTCGTCGTTGCCCATACCAGCTAGAGAAGCCATAGATTATGCTGGAGGGATATAGCGGTGGGCTGCCCACCGTTCCCTCTGCCCAGCATCGCCGGAGTCCGCCTCCTTCATTTCCCACAGCAGCATGTCGATGGGCATGATCCCCTTACCTGGGGTTCCATACCGCTGGCCCATGCGCTGCTTCTCCTGAGCCGTCGCCTTCTTTCTCACCTCTTCTGATGCATCCACGAGCCCTTCTGGGTTGTTGTATCTCTTGGCAATCTTCATGTAGTCGACGAATAGGTCTTCGTCACCGCGAGCCGACCCAAAAAGCATGGCAACCCCGCCCTTACCGGTGGCGAAGGGGTTCAGCCATGGGTCAGGCGCAGATGAGGAAGAACCAACCATGGATGTAGGTAGAGTGAGGTTTTTGAGAGAGAGGTAGAGTGAGCAGAGATTGAGTGAGTTGTTGGGCTACTTAAATGTTGGAGCAGAGGAAGTGCGGTGGAGTGTGACAGTGGGGAAGCGGTAGTTGTGCTGCAGTTAATGTCTTTGTTGAAACCCAACAGGTTGAAACTTGTGCTAAATCAGTGGAGTAGTTGCTGGTCAAAGTGTTTTAAGATTAGTGTGACAAAAAAACTCACAATTCAACAGCCATGCATAAAGTTCAGATCGTCTTTATCATAGATTTTTCAACACCGCAAACATAGAAACATAGATAAATATATTGTTAAACATAAAAACATTGTTCAACAACATTGATCAACATAAGAACATCGATAGATGGGGAAGCCACATTGCATCGTCTTCATCATGGATGTTGGAGTACTCTGGACGTTGCATCTTCTTTGCTGCTTCTCCTCTTCTTTGCTGCAATCATAAAGTTCAGACATTTGCACATGCATATTAAGATGAACAAGGTTCAGAACAAGACAAATTCGATATGTTGAACAAGCTTCAGAATGAGATAGGATTCAGAACAAGACAAGCTTCAGTACAACAACTATTTGAAATCACAATTTCAGTACAACAGAAACTACCGCGTTGAACTAATCCTGTCTTCTTTCGGCTGCAGCCAGGATCTGAGTCCATATCTTCCTTGTTGCTTGGTATCGATGGAAAGATGCCCTGTCTCTGGCCCACCAAATGATTAGTTCATCTGTGATGTTGGTTCCTTCTTGGAACACGTCGTTGAACTGCTTGACGTCATTCTGGTTGCGTTCCGCCATAATCATGGCAACAATCCTTCGATATCGCTCCTGTGCCTGTGCTCGACGGTTGGCCCTCCTTTGAGCCTTTCTTTTAGCACTAGCAGCATCCCTGGCAGCCTCCTCTTGCTCATCAACTACCTCTCCTAACTGTGGATCCATCAGTGGTGGATGTGGTTTCTGGCGGGTAGGTTTTGGTCAAGGGGAATGAGGCGCTGGGATCCACTGGTTTCTGGTGGCTTCTCTTATGTAGACAGTGTGGCAGGCTTGGTGGGTTAGTTAGGTCCAAAAAGAAAGCCCACCATCAGACCCACATACACGACAACTTGGATAAGATGCAGACTAATTCAGACAGACTCATGCAAAAAAGTACAGACAGGTGCAAACAAATTCAAACAGGTTCGAAACAAATTCAAACAAAAGAAACCTTACCACCGTGTCAGTTACCACTTGCATAGAAGTAACCCTTTAATTTGCTGCTTGCAAACCTCTTCCTTTTGGTACCAGCCAAAACATCTGAAGTTGCAGCAGCAAATCTTGGTGCACTGAATCCCTTGCCTCTCCCTCCACCTGCAGGCCTACCCCTTTTAACTCTTGTTGTAGGGGCTGGTGCTGATGCAGCAGGAGCTGGTGCTCTTGTAGTTGGGCCTGTTGCTAGTGCTCTTGGAGTTGGGCTAGTTGCTACTACTCTTGGAGTTGGTACTGGAACAGATGGAGCAGGTGCATAGACCTCCATGTTTTCCTGCATTAAATGTCCAACTTCACAATCATTAGACTATGTAAAAGGAAACATTGCTGTGATGCTTGGTAATTACCTGATGTTTGTTTTCCTCATTTGAAGCTTAGGCCTAAAAGTCTTATTGCAACTTGTATACTTGTGTCCTTCCAACCCACAATTTCCATAGGTAATTGTGCCCATCCTACTGGTGTCTCTTGGGCCAGGAACTTCAAACTCCCCTTTCCTCCTTGCAGTTTGTTTTCTGCCTACCTTTTCTTTGAACACAGGAGGTTCAGTGTCTGGAGTGTTTGTGTTAGGCCAGAAATCTGGACCAGGAACAGGGTATATAATTTCTTTGTATGTCTCCAAATAAAGTGGCTTCTTGAAAAACCCATTGACATAGTCCTCGGGATGCAGCTTTTCCTTTGTCATTACAGATATGCCATGACTGCAAGGTACACCAGTCATGTTCCATCTCTTGCAGTCACATGTATACCCTTCCATGTCCACACAATACTGTTTTTCTTTGCTAGTAACTTGCCAAATTGTTGGACCATCTCTGTCAGCCTGGCAATACTTGGCATACTGCTTGTTCTCTTCTAAAATCTCTGAGTAGGTAGGTGTGATTGTCCACCTGCTAATCTGTAACTTCTCCCTAGTTTGTTGCCTCTTGATCATTTGCTTGGTCCTAATCCCTTCAAACATTGTCCTTATTGGTTTGTCCCTAACATCCAGTATCATCTTGTTGAAGACTTCACTTAGATTGTTCACAACTAAGTCTGTTTTGCAAGTATGGTCCATAGCAAACCTAGCCCAAGTAGAGACCTCAATTTTTTTTGAGCCATTTCCAAGCATCCTCAGACTGTACTTTCAGCTCTGCCATCCCTAGTTCATGCCCATGTTTGGTGTAGGAGTAGCTAGCCTTGTCAATACACTTCTTTAGTTCCTGGCCTCTAAACCCAGCAGATTGAAAATTTGCATATATGTGCAAAGACAATACCTTTGAGGTGAATCAGGGAATAGCTCATTTATTGCCTTAAGCAAGCCCTGTACATTCACAAATTATTAGTACAATTTAACGGAACGAAATAATTCAAAACAGTAATAACAGCTAAATTGCTCAATGAAATTCTTCCCAACCTTTTGCCTGTCAGATATGATAGTGTATGTTCCAAATTTGTTGCCACTGCCAATGCAACATCTCAATTGAGTTAAAACCCAATTCCAACTATCACCATCTTCCTTGTCAACCACACCAAACGCTATGGGATAAATATTGTAGTTTCCATCCCTTCCTGTGGCTGGAAGAATTTGCTGTCCAGTGGTTAACTTGATGAAGCATCCATCAAGACCTATAAATGGTCTGCAACCATTAAGGAAACCTTCCTTTGAAGCTGCTAAACAGTAGAACATATACTTGAATCTAGGAGTAGGTGCTGGGTTCTCTGGATCTTCAAATGTTGTTACTATACACCTGCTACCTGGGTTTGTGTCAAGAACTGCTTGAAGATAATCCCTAAGCCTCAAGTACTGCTGCTTGTGGTCACCTTGAACTACATCAACAGCCTTCCTCCTTGCCCTATATGCCACACTTCTTGATACAACCACTGAAAACTTAGTCTTGGTCTTCTTAATTAATGCATCCACAAGAGATCTAATGTCTTCTCTCAATGCCGTCTGTACTGACCTTGACATCCACTTAGTAGTAACCTTTGTGGACTCTGCACATGCTCCACAAGTGTGCAACATATCACACTTCTTGATGCAGAATGTTTTTTCATGAGCTAACTTAGAGGCACATATATAAAAATCACATCCCTGGGCTCTCTCTGAGCACCAAAAAATAATCCTATCTGGGGCATTTCTATGGTAATGAAAATTTCTCAAAGTCCTAATGTGAAAATCGCTAAGTCCATCTCTGAACTCATAGACAGTGGTGAAGCACAAGCCCTTACAGAACTGTTCTACTGGTCCTTGAAGTTTTTGATCATACCATATCCTATCTTTCAACTTCTTACTCCTTCTCTTCCTACCACTTGGTAGTTTATAGGATCCTTTAGGCTCATCTTCTTCATCACTGATGCCATAATCACCAGGGAAACATTTTTCATCTGCTTCAGGGAACCAATCTGCTTTCACCTTTTTCTCAACCTCATGGTGGGATCTACTAGTTGGACCAGGTTTTCTCACTACCTTCAGTTTCTGTACCACTGTTGTATCTCGTTTTGCAGCTTCATCTTCAGAGGAATACTGTAACTAAAAATCCACATTGTTCCCATCTGAACATGAATTTGCAGCTTCATCATCAGAAACAAATTCAGACACATCAGTGTCACCTTCAAAATGGTTAATGCCAGCTTCTCTCCGCTCCATGCTTTTCTTCAGCTCTTCCTTTCTGTCCATGCTTATATCCACCACCTTAGTGCAACTTTGTTGAGTGTTAATGCAATGTTCAGCAAAATAACTATCTTTGTTTTCATCTACATTACATGCCTCAAGAGCTCCCACTACTCTTATGTTCAGAATCTTTTCATTATGAGAGTGGATTAACATCTGCTGCACATCATCTTCACAGCATATTTGATCTAAACCTTCTAATCCTTTCTCCTCATCAAATACATAGTACATATAATCATCAGCCACAAAGCCCTCACTCCCAATAAGAGAAAGCATTGTCAAATGTGATATGTCTGACTGGTACGAATTTCGAACCACAGATTCTCTGGCATTGAAATGGAACCAAATTGCCCTCTTTGGGTCATCAATTCTGAAAATTATTTAATGAATAACCTTTATTAACTGAAAACTGGATAACTGAACCTAAGTATGCACAATATTGATTTTCTGTCAGACTGTTTCTTACCAAAATTGAAATCTCTGAATCGAATAGATGAGATGCGTACCTACCGCCGCCTGCAGAATGAGGAAGCTTCCACCGACCTTGACCTGTGCTTCTTGTCATCGACGGTGGTCGCGCCGGCGCCGACCAACCCAACCTCTGCGAAGGATGAGATTCGAACTGAGAAGGTTGTTGCGCCAAACTGCCCACCACGTCCGGAGGTATGCCTGAATCGCAGCCGGAGTTTGCATCCACAGCCGCCATGGCTGGCGACGGCTAGGGCTAGGGACGAGCTCGTGGGAGAGTGAGAGAGGGTGGGGGACGGGGAGCTGGCCGGCCAGGTTTGACCTGGTCCGACCAGGTGTGGCCGAGCGGCGGTCTATGATACGTCTCCGTCCTATCTACTTTTCCAAACACTTTTGCCCTTGTTTTGGACTCTAACTTGCATGATTTGAATGGAACTAACCCGGACTGACGCTGTTTTCAGCAGAATTGCCATGGTGTTATTTTTGTGCAGAAATAAAAGTTCTCAGAATGATCTGAAACTTCACGGAGATTATTTTTGGAAATAATAAAAATACTGGCGAAAGAATCAAGGCCAGGGGGCCCACACACTGTCCATGAGGGTGGGGGCGCGCCTGCCCCCCTGGACGCACCCCCCTGCCTCGTGGGCCCCCTGGAGCTCCACCGACCTCAACTCCAACTCCATATATTCACGTTCGGGGAGAAAAAATCAGGGAGAAGGATTCATCGCGTTTTACGATACGGAGCCGCCGCCAAGCCCTAATCTCTCTCGGGAGGGCTGATCTGGAGTCCGTTCGGGGCTCCGGAGAGGGGAATCCGTTGCCGTCGTCATCCTCAACCATCCTCCATCACCAATTTCATGATGCTCACCGCCGTGCGTGAGTAATTCCATCGTAGGCTTGCTGGACGGTGATGGGTTGGATGATATTTATCATGTAATCGAGTTAGTTTTGTTAGGGTTTGATCCCTAGTATCCACTATGTTCTGAGATTGATGTTGCTATGACTTTGCTATGCTTAATGCTTGTCACTAGGGCCCGAGTGCCATGATTTCAGATCTGAACCTATTATGTTTTCATGAATATATGTGAGTTCTTGATCCTATCTTGCAAGTCAATAGTCACCTACTATGTGTTATGATCCGGCAACCCCGAAGTGACAATAATCGGGACCACTCCCGGTGATGACCGTAGTTTGAGGAGTTCATGTATTCACTATGTGTCAATGCTTTGGTTCGGTACTCTATTAAAAGGAGGCCTTAATATCTCTTAGTTTCCAATTGGACCCCGCTGCCACGGGAGGGTAGGACAAAAGATGTGCTACCTCTTGAGCACTGCGTTGGTTTTCCCTTGAAGAGGAAAGGGTGATGCAGTAAAGTAGCGTAAGTATTTCCCTCAGTTTTTGAGAACCAAGGTATCAATCCAGTGGGAAATCATGCACGAGTCCCTCGCACCTACACAAACAAATAAGAACCTCGCAACCAACGCGATAAAGGGGTTGTCAATCCCTCAAAGGTCACTTACGAGAGTGAGATCTGATAGATATGATAAGATAATATTTTTGGTATTTTTATGATAAAGAGAAATAAAGATGCAAAGTAAAATAAAAGGCAAAAGAAATAACAAAGTGTTGGAAGATTAATATGATGGAAAATAGACTCAGGGGCCATAGGTTTCACTAGTGGCTTCTCTCAAGAGCATAAGTATTACGGTGGGTGAACTAATTACTGTTGAGCAATTGATAGAATTGAGCATAGTTATGAGAATATCTAGGTATGATCATGTATATAGGCATCACGTCCGTGACAAGTAGACCGACTCCTGCCTGCATCTACTACTATTACTCCACACATCGACTGCTATCCAGCATGCATCTAGAGTATTAAGTTCATAAGAACAGAGTAACGCTTTAAGCAAGATGACATGATGTAGAGGGATAAACTCATGCAATATGATATAAACCCCATCTTGTTACCCTCGATGGCAACAATACAATACGTGCCTTGCTGCCCCTGCTGTCACTGGGAAAGGACACCGCAAGATTGAACCCAAAGCTAAGCACTTCTCCCATTGCAAGAAAGATCAATCTAGTAGGCCAAACCAAACTGATAATTCAAAGAGACTTGCAAAGATAACCAATCATACATAAAAGAATTCAGAGGAGATTCAAATATTGTTCATAGATAAACTTGATAATAAACCCACAATTCATCGGTCTGAACAAACACACCGCAAAAGAAGATTACATCGAATAGATCTCCACGAGAATCGTGGAGAACTTTGTATTGAGATCCAAAGAGAGAGAAGAAGCCATCTAGCTAATAACTATGGACCCGAAGATCTGAGGTAAACTACTCACACATCATCGGAGAGGCTATGGTGTTGATGTAGAAGCCCTCCGTGATCAATGCCCCCTCTGGCAGAGCGCCGGAAAAGGCCCCAAGATGGGATCTCATGGGTACAGAAGGTTGCGGCGGTGGAATTAGGTTTTTGGCTCCGTATCTGATAGTTTGGGGGTACGTAGGTATATATAGGAGGAAGAAGTACGTCGGTGGAGCAACATGGGCCCCACGAGGGTGGAGGGCGCGCCCCCCTACCTCGTGCTCTCCTGGTTGATTTCTTGACGTGGACTCCAAGTCCTATGGATCACGTTTGTTCCGAAAATCACGTTCCCGAAGGTTTCATTCCATTTGGACTCCGTTTGATATTCTTTTTCTGCGAAACACTGAAATAGGCAAAAAAACAGCAATTTGTGCTGGGCCTCCGGTTAATAGGTTAGTCCCAAAAATAATATAAAAGTGTATAATAAAGCCCATTAATCATCCAAAACAGAATATAATATAGCATGGAACAATAAAAAATTATAGATACGTTGGAGACGTATCAAGCATCCCCAAGCTTAATTTCTGCTCGTCCTCGAGTAGGTAAATGATAAAGCAGAATTTTTGATGTGGAATGCTACTTAGCATAATTTTCAATGTAATTCTCTTAATTGTGGTATGAATATTCAGATCCGAAAGATTCAAGACAAAAGTTTAATATTGACATAAAATAATAATACTTCAAGCATACTAACTAAGCAATTATGTCTTCTCAAAATAACATGGCTAGATAAAGTTATCCCTACAAAATCATATAGTCTGGCTATGCTCTATCTTCACCACACAAAGTATTTAAATCATGCACAACCCCGATGACAAGCCAAGCAATTGTTTCATACTTTTGGTGTTCTCAAACTTTTTCAATCTTCACGCAATACATGAGCGTGAGCCATGGATATAGCACTATATGTGGAATAGAATGGTGGTTGTGGAGAAGACAAAAAAGGAGAAGATAGTCTCACATCAACTAGGCGTATCAACGGGCTATGGAGATGCCCATCAATAGATATCAATATGAGTGAGTAGGAATTGCCATGCAACGGATGCACTAGAGCTATAAGTATATGAAAGCTCAACAAAAGAAACTAAGTGGGTGTGCATCCAACTCGCTTGCTCACGAAGACCTAGGGCATTTTGAGGAAGCCCATCATTGGAATATACAAGCCAAGTTCTATAATGAAAAATTGCCACTAGTATATGAAAGTGAAAACATAGGAGACTCTCTATTATGAAGATCATGGTGCTATTTTGAAGCACAAGTGTGGTAAAAGGATAGTAACATTGTCCCTTCTCTCTTTTTCTCTCATTATTTTTTTATTTGGGCCTTTTCTCCTTTTTTATGGCCTCTTTTTTCTTTTCTTTTTTATTTTTTGTCCGGAGTCTCATCCTGACTTGTGGGGGAATCATAGTCTCCATCATCCTTTCCTCACTTGGGACAATGCTCTAAAAATGATGATCATCACACTTTTATTTACTTACAACTCAACAATTACAACTCAATACTTAGAACAAAATATGACTCTATATGAATGCCTCCAGCGGTGTACCGGGATAAGCAATGAATCAAGAGTGACATGTATGAAAAATTATGAACGGTGGCTTTGCCACAAATACGATGTCAACTACATGATCATGCGAAGCAATATGACAATGATGGAGCGTGTCATAGTAAACGGAACGGTGGTAAGTTGCATGGCAATATATCTCGGAATGGCTATGGAAATGCCATGATAGGTAGGTATGGTGGCTGTTTTGAGGAAGGTATATGGTGGGTGTATGATACCGGCGAAAAGTGTGCGCTATTAGAGAGGCTAGCAATGGTGGAAGGAAGAGAGTGCGTATAATCCATGGACTCAACATTAGTCATAAAGAACTCATATATTTATTGCAAAAATCTACAAGTTATCAAAGCAAAGTATTATGCGCATGCTCCTAGGGGGATAGATTGGTAGGAAAAGACCATCGCTCATCCCCGACCGCCACTCATAAGGAAGACAATCAATAAATAATTCATGCTCCGACTTCATCACATAACGGTTCACCATACGTGCATGCTACGGGAATCACAAACTTTAACACCAGTATTCCTCAAATCCACAACTACTCAACTAGCATGACTCTAATATCACCATCTTTATATCTCAAAACAATTATCAAGCATCAAACTTCTCATAGTATTCAACACACTCATAAGATAATTTTTACTAATCTTGGATGCCTATTAATTTAGGACTAATTTCTCAATTTAAGCAAATTACCATGATGTTTTGTAGGACTCTCAAAATAATATAAGTGAAGCATGAGAGAACAATAGTTTCTATGAAACAAATCCACCATCGTGCTCTAAAAGATATAAGTGAAGCACTAGAGCAAAAACTATATAGCTCAAAAGATATAAGTGAAGCACATAGAGTATTCTAATAAATTCCGAATCATGTGTGTCTCTCTCAAAAGGTGTGTACAGAAAGGATGATTGTGGAAAACTAACAAATAAAGACTCAAATAATACAAGACGCTCCAAGCAAAACACATATCATGTGGTGAATAAAAATATAGCTCCAAGTAAAGTTACCGATGGAAGTAGACGAAAGAGGGGATGCCTTCCGGGGCATCCCCAAGCTTTGGATTTTTGGTGTCCTTAGATTATCTTGGGGTGCCATGGGCATCCCCAAGCTTAGGCTCTTGCCACTCCTTGTTCCATACTCCATCAAATCTTTACCCAAAACTTGAAAACTTCACAACACAAAACTTAACACAAAATCCCGTGAGCTCCGTTAGCGAAAGAAAACAAAATATCACTTCAAGGTACTGTATTGAACTCATTATTTATTTATATTGGTGTTAAACCTACTGTATTCCAACTTATCTATGGTTTATAAACTATTTTACTAGCCATAGATTCATCAAAATAACCAAACAACACACGAAAAACAGAATCTGTCAAAAACAAAACAGTCTGTAGTAATCTGTATCTAACGCAAACTTCTGGAACTCAGAAAAATCTACCAAAATAGGAAGACCTAGATAATTTGTTTATTGATCTACTGCAATTGGAATCAGTATTTTATCACGTTCTTGTGATTTTAAACAATTGTTTTCGTGAACAGAAAGTTTCTGGAATTTTCAGCAAGATCAAATAACTATCATCCAAGAAGATCCTATAGGTTTAACTTGGCACAAACACTAATTAAAACATAAAAACAAATCTAACCAGAGGCTAGATCAAATATTTATTCCTAAACAGAAGCAAAAAACTAAAATAAAAATTGGGTTGCCTCCCAACAAGCGCTATCGTTTAACGCCCCTAGCTAGGCATTAATACTTTTAATGATGCTCGCATAAAAGACAAGAATTGAAGCGCGAAGAGAGCATCATGAAAACACGTGACAAACACATCTAAGTCTAACATACTTCCTATGCATAGGCATATTATAGAAAAACAAATTATCATAGCAAGCAAAAACTAGCATATGCAAGGAAGCGGAAAGAAACAATAGCAATCTCAACATAACGAGAGGTAATTTAGTAAGATGAAAATATCTACGACCATATTTTCCTCTCTCTCATAATAATTACATGTAGGATAATATGAAAATTCAACAAAATAGCTATCACATAACATATTCTCAACATGATCCACATGCATGCAAAGTTGACACTCTTCCAAAATAGTGGGATTATCATTAACTAAAGTCATGACCTCTCCAAACCCACTTTATCAAAAGTACCATAAGATTGAACATTCTCCAAATATGTGGGATCTAAAGTTGACACTCCTTCAAACCCACTTTCAATATTATTGCAAACACTATTATCAATCTCATATTCATCATGGTGCTTAAATAAATTTTCAAGATCATAAGAAGTATCACCCCAATCATGATCATTGCAACAAGTAGTAGACATAGCAAAACTAGCATCCCCAAGCTTAGGGTTTTGCATATTATTAGCACAATTGACACCAAGAGAATTTATAGTAAAATCATTGCAATCATGCTTTTTATTCAAGGAGCTATCGTGAATCTCTTCATAAATTTCTTCATCACAATTTTCAGATTCACGAATTTCAAGCAAAACCTCATAAAGATAATCTAGTGCACTCAACTCACTAGCAATAGGTTCATCATAATTGGATCTCTTAAAGAGATTAGCAAGTGAATGAGGATCCATAAACTCTTAGAAAGAGAAGATGCAAGCAAAAAGAAGGCACATGGTAACACAAGATTGAACGGAGGAAGGGCGAATAAAACGGTAGGGGTGAAGTGGGGGAGAGGAAAACGAGAGAGAAATGGCAAATAATGTAATGCGAGGGATAAGAGTTTGTGATGGGTACTTGGTATGCCTTGACTTGTGCGTATACTCCCCGGCAACGGCGCCAGAAATGACTCGTTGTCGGGAGTCAAATCTTGACTTGGCGCGAATCTCCCCGGCAACGGCGCCAGAAATCCTTCTTGCTACCTCTTGAGCACTGCGTTGGTTTTCCCTTGAAGAGGAAAGGGTGATGCACTAAAGTAGCGTAAGTATTTCCCTCAGTATTTGAGAACCAAGGTATCAATCCAGTAGGAGATCATGCACGAGTCCCTCGCACCTACACAAACAAATAAGAACCTCGCAACCAACGCGATAAAGGGGTTGTCAATCCCTCAACGGTCACTTACGAGAGTGAGATCTGATAGATATGATAAGATAATATTTTTGGTATTTTTATGATAAAGAGAAATAAAGATGCAAAGTAAAATAAAAGACAAAAGAAATAACTAAGTGTTGGAAGATTAATATGATGGAAAATAAACCTTGGGGCCATAGGTTTCACTAGTCGCTTCTCTCAAGAGCATAAGTATTACGGTGGGTGAACAAATTACTGTTGAGCAATTGATAGAATTGAGCATAGTTATGCGAATATCTAGGTATGATCATGTATATAGGCATCACGTCCATGACAAGTAGACCGACTCCTGCCTGCATCTACTACTATTACTCCACACATCGACCGCTATCCAGCATGCATCTAGAGTATTAAGTTCATAAGAACAGAGTAACGCTTTAAGCAAGATGACATGATGTAGAGGGATAAACTCATGCAATATGATATAAACCCCATCTTGTTACCCTCGATGGCAACAATACAATACGTGCCTTGCTGCCCCTGTTGTCACTGGGAAAGGACACCGCAAGATTGAACCCAAAGCTAAGCACTTCTCCCATTGCAAGAAAGATCAATCTAGTAGGCCAAACCAAACTGATAATTCGAAGAGACTTGCAAAGATAACCAATCATACATAAAAGAATTCAGAGGAGATTCAAATATTGTTCATAGATGAACTTGATCATAAACCCACAATTCATCGGTCTGAACAAACACACCGCAAAAGAAGATTACAATGAATAGATCTCCACGAGAATCGTGTAGAACTTTGTATTGAGATCCAAAGAGAGAGAAGAAGCCATCTAGCTAATAACTATGGACCCGAAGGTCTGAGGTAAACTACTCACACATCATCGGAAAGGCTATGGTGTTGATGTAGAAGCCCTCCGTGATCAATGCCCCCTCCGGTGGAGCGCCAGAAAAGGCCCCAAGATGGGATCTCACGGGTACAGAAGGTTGCGGCGGTGGAATTAGGTTTTTGGCTCCGTATCTGATAGTTTGGGGGTACGTAGGTATATATAGGAGGAAGAAGTACGTCGGTGGAGCAACGTGGGCCCCACGAGGGTGGAGGGCGCGCCCCCCTGCCTCATGCTCTCCTGGTTGATTTCTTGATGTGGACTCCAAGTCCTCTAGATCATGTTTGTTCCGAAAATCACGTTCCCGGAGGTTTCATTCCGTTTGGACTCCGTTTGATATTCTTTTTCTGCGAAACACTGAAATAGGCAAAAAACAGCAATTTGGGCTGGGCCTCCGGTTAATACGTTAGTCCCAAAAATAATATAAAAGTGTATAATAAAGCCCATTAATCATCCAAAACAGAATATAATATAGCATGGAACAATAAAAAAATTATAGATACGTTGGAGACGTATCAAGATGTCATGCAAGTTCTTTTCTATAAGCACGTATGACTATATTCGGAGTACATGCCTACATTGCATTGATGAATTGGAGCTAGTTCTGTGTCACCCTATGTTATAGCTGTTGCATGAATAATCGCATCCGGCATAATTATCCATCACCGATCCAATGCCTACGAGCTTTTCACATATTGTTCTCTACTTGTTTACTTTTCCATTGCTACTGTTAAAATCACTACAAAACTATCACTGTTACTTATGCCACTGTTACCGCTGCTATCATACTACTTTGCTACTAAATACTTTGCTGCAGATATTAAGTTATCCAGGTGTGGTTGAATTGACAACTCAACTTCTAATACTTGAGAATATTCTTTGGCTCCCCTTGTGTCGAATCAATAAATTTGGGTTGAATACTCTACCCTCGAAAACTGTTACGATCCCCTATACTTGTGGGTTATCAAGACTATTTTCTAGCGCCGTTGCCGGGGAGCATAGCTCTATTCTTTGAGTCACTTGGGATTTATATCTGCTGATCACTATGAGGAATTTGAAAGACGAGAAAACCAAAATTTATCCCTCAACTACGAGGGGAGGTAAGGAACTGCCATCTAACTCTACACTTGATTCACCTTCTGTTTTGAGTAAGCTTGCGACACCTAAACCTGCTTCTGCTATTAATTCTGATATGTCGCATGTTATTGATGATGCCACTTCTGCTATGCATGATACTTATGATGAAACTACTTCTATGCTTGATACTACTGTGCCACTAGGTGAATTTCTGGATGAACAACTTGCTAGGGCTAGAGAGAATGAAATTATTGAAACTGATAATATTGATGAAAGTGATGATGAAGACTTTCCCCCTAGATATGAATTGCATGTTGTGCCTGAGGGTTATGTTATGGATGAAGAAACTGCTAGAGACTTTCTTGCTTGCAATGATAGGAATGATCTTAAGAAATTATTAGCTAAGCTGAAGGGAAATTCTTTGAATGCCAGAATGAAATATGATCCTGCTTATGCTACTTCACCTATCTTTGTTACTGATAAGGATTATGATTTCTCTGTCGATCCTGAGATAATTACTCTGGTTGAATCTGATCCTTTCTATGGCTATGAATATGAAATTGTTGTGGCACATCTTACTAAATTAAATGATATAGCCACCCTATTCACTAATGATGAGAAAACTCGCTACTATTATATCCTTAAGTTATTTCCATTCTCATTAAAGGGAGATGCTAAGACTTGGTTTAATTCTCTTGATCCTGGTTGTGTGCGTAGTCCCCAGGATATGATTTATTACTTCTCTGCTAAATATTTCCCTGCTCATAAGAAACAAGCTGCTTTAAGGGATATATATATAATTTTGTGCAAATTGAAGAAGAGAGTCTCCCACAAGCTTGGGGGAGACTTCTCCAATTACTTAATGCTTTGCCTGATCATCCTCTCAAGAAAAATGAAATACTTGATATCTTTTATAATGGACTAACCGATGCTTCCAGAGACCACCTGGATAGTTGTGTTGGTTGTGTTTTCAGGGAAAGAACAGTTGATGAAGCTGAAATTCTATTGAATAATATGTTGACGAATGAAAACAATTGGACACTTCCTGAACCAACTCCTAAGCCAACTCAGAAGAAAAGGGGTATTCTATTTCTCAGTCCTGAAGATATGCAAGAGGCAAAGAAATCTATGAAAGAAAGGGGTATTAAAGCTGAAGATGTTAAGAATTTACCTCCTGTTGAAGAAATACATGGCCTTAATTTACGAAATACATGGTCTTGATAACCCGACACAGGTAGTAAAGGTAAATTCTCTCTATAGATATGATAAAGCTGAAATCCCTCCTACTAAGTTTGCTAGCCAATGCTTAGATGAGTTTGATAATTTTATGGTTAAGCAAGAAGATTTTAATGCTTATTTTGGTAGACAATTAAAACGCAATGCTTATATGATTGAACACTTGAGTGATTATATGTCTAGAGTTAAAGGTGAACTTAAACTCATTAGTAAACATGCTTCTATGGTTACCACTCAAGTAGAACACGTGCTTAAAGTTCAGAATGATTTGCTCAATGAATTAAATAATAAGAAGAATGATAATGCTATTAGAGTTGTGACTAGAGGGGATAGAATGACTCAGGAACCTTTGTATCCTGAAGGTCACCCTAAGAGAATTGAGCAAGATTCTCAGAGAACCAATGTTGATGCACCTAGTCCTTCCAAAAGGAAGAAAAAGAAAATGGGACAATTGCATTTTTACCCCTAGTTGGTTCCTACCCACGGGTTTTGCCCTTACTTTTTGAGCTTGCTCAGTTTTGCCCTTACTTTTTCCGTCGAGGTCCCTCGAATGCCCTTTGACCGTTTGACCAAAACTTTGAAAATTCATAACTAATTCATATGAACTCAGAAAAATGCAAATAAGATATCAAAATGTTCAGATAAACATTACCTTTATGTGCATATCATTTGCATTCAGGACAAAGCACCCTTTAAAATACCTAAGGTAATTAATGTTATTAACATTATTAAAAATAAAAAGGTATAAACAATTTTTTTTCATGAATAAAAATTACATGCAAATGTAGGTGATGTTTTCTGAACATCCTGATATCTTATTTGCATTTTTCTGAGTTCGTATCAACTTGTTATGAAGTTTCCAAATAATTGTCAAAGTCGTTAGAACATTCTTAACAAGATGATATGAACTCAGAAAAATGCAAATAAGATATCTGGATGTTCAGAAAACATCACCTACATTTGCATGTAATTTTTTTTCATGAAAATATATATTGTTTATACCTTTTTATTTTTAATCATGTTAATAACAATAATTACCTCAGGTAGTTTAAAGGCTGCTTTTGTCCTGAATGCAAATGATATGCACATAAAGGTAATGTTTATCTGAACATTTTGATATCTTATTTTCATTTTTCTAAGTTCATATGAATTAGTTATGAATTTTCAAAGTTTTGGTCAAACGGTCAAAGGGCATTCGAGGGACCACGACGGAAAAAGTAAGGGCAAAACTGAGCAAGCTCGAAAAGTAAGGGCAAAACCCGTGGGTAGGAACCAACTAGGGGTAAAAATGCAATTGCCCCAAAGAAAAATGATAGGACTTTGCATGCTTCTAGTGAACCTGTTGTAGACACACCTGAGAATCCCAATGATATTTCTATTTCTGATGTTGAAACACAATCTGGTGATGAACATGGACCTAGTGATAATATTAATGATGATGTTCATGTTGATGCTCAACCTAGTAATGAAAATGATGTAGAAATTGAACCTGCTGTTGATCTTAATAACCCACAATCAAAGAATCAACATCATGATAAGAGAGACTTTGTTGCTAGGAAGCACGGTAAAGAAAGAGAGCCATGGGTTCAGAAACCCATGCCTTTTCCTCCCAACCATCCAAGAAAAAGGATGATGAGGATTTTGAGCGCTTTGCTGAAATGATTAGACCTATCTTTTTGCGTATGTGTTTGACTGATATGCTCAAAATGAATCCTTATGCTAAGTATATGAAGGATATTGTTAAAAATAAAAGAAAGATACCGGAAGCTGAAATTTCCACCATGCTTGCTAATTATACTTTTAAGGGTGGAATACCGAAGAAACTAGGAGATCCAGGAGTACCAACTATACCATGCTCCATTAAAAGAAACTATGTTAGAACTGCTTTATGTGATCTTGGAGCTGGTGTTAGTGTTATGCCTCTCTCTTTATATCATAGACTTGATTTGAATAAGTTGACACCTATTGAAATATCTTTGCAAATGGCCGATAAATCAACTGCTATACATGTCAGTATTTGTGAGGATGTACCTGTTGTGGTTGCAAACGTTACTATTCTAACGGACTTTGTTATTCTTGATATTCTCGATGACGATAGTATGTCGATTATTCTTGGGAGACCCTTTTTCAATACTGCAGGGGCTGTTATTGATTGCAACAAAGGCAATGTCACTTTTCATGTTAATGGTAATGAGCATATGGTACACTTTCCGAGGAAACAACCTAAGGTCCACAGTATCAATTCTATTGGAAAAATTCCATCGATTATTATTGGAGGTTTTGAATTTCCTCTTCCTACTATCAAGAAGAAATATGATATTCTTATTATTGGGGACGTGCATATCCCCGTTGAGGTAACCTAGTGCTATTCGAAAATTCTCCGGTTTGTTGTTATTCGAAATGAGTTTGTTAACAAGACCTGATCAACCTTGTTAGTGGATTCCTTTTGATGAGCATGAGATGGATGAAGTTAGAAAGCACAACCTTCTGTACCCTCCTTTTACTTTCTGTTATTTAGATTAAATAAAGCAAAAATAGTATTTTTTTTGTCAGTTTTTGAATTATCCGTGCAATAAAAAATACCCCGAAAATAAAAGTTCTCCAAATGCCCTGAAATTGAAATATGATTTTTTCTGGAATATTTGAGAATATCTGGCACTGAGAACACAGCAGGGGGAGCAAGCACCTGGCCACGAGGGTCCAGGGCGCGCCCCCTGCCTCGTGGGTCCATGGTGGCTCCCCTACACTTATCCCAGCATCCACACACTACTTCTTCCTCCCAAAAAAATCACCAACCAGCTCAAGCACGAGTTCTAGCTCACATTGCTGCCATTTTCGATCTCCTAGCTCAAAGCTCCACTCACAAAACTGCTTTGGGGCATTGTTCTTTGGTATGTGACTCCTCCAATGGTCCAATTAGTTTTCGTTCTAGTGCTTTATTCATTGCAAAATTTTGGTGCCTAGGTGACCCTGTTCTTGAGCTTGCATGTCAAATTTGGATGGTTCCAAGTAGTTCTAATGCATGATATAGTCTCTAGGCACTTGTGGGAGTAGTTACTATTAATTTTGTTGAGTTTGGTTCACTTATATTTGAAGTTACTAAAAATTTCAGAAATTCTCAAAAAATGATGAAGAGATTTTTGAGGGGCTCTTCGAGCCGAAGCTCGAAGGATAAGCAAAGTGAAGAAGACAAGAGGCCCAAATACAATCTCCCTCGCACCGCGGAGGTTCGGCCGCGTGAATGGCCTTGTGATGATTTCTTGAGAGCAGCGGGATTTATGATGATTTTTATGAGTTGGCTGAGAATGCAGGCCTCACCGACTTCCTCCGCGACCAACGCGAACAGTATCTCCTACTCACTAATATTTTTGTGCAAAATTTTCATTTCCATGCTAGGAGGTCACCACCTTCGGTGGATTTCTATTTATATGATGAGTATAAGGAGATGTCCCTCTATGAATTTTGTGAGGTTTGCAAGTTGCCCTTTTCGGGCAGCATAGAGGAACCACATCGTAACGATGTGGAGGGTTTATTGATACAATTGCTGTAGGGGAAACGAGGAAAGTTTCCGACGCAAGAATTACTAGCATACACTTTCCTGTTCTACGTTACTTTGCATTATTTGCTAGTAGATGCTTAATTGGTCGCGGAAACTATGGCAACCTTACTGCCCCTGATATTGTCATTTTGTGCCATGCCTTGTTCCGTGATGACACATTTAGTATGGGCGCTATTGTTGCAAAGCGGTTAAATCTTAACCGTACGAAGGGCCCCATCTTGGGAGGTATTTTCGCCTCGCGCCTCGCTTCACATTTTAACATACCTATTAGGCATTATGAGAAAGAAGAAAAGTTGCTGCCCCCGGTGTTTCTAGACTATAAGAATATGGTAGCACATGATTTTGTCGTTAAGAATAGGGAAAAGACGCTCAAGTACAAACTGATATTTGATAAAATTCGCCCTGAGATTATTACTTTGCCGGCTCCTTCTTTGTTTGACTTATCTGCAAGCAAGTACCTTGTTCCGCCGGAGGTCATTCACACCTACCAAAACCCCACACCAGCTACAGAGCCAGAGCCGGAACCACAATTTGATCCTTCACGACATTCTGTTTACCAGTGGGATCCGGAGGAGATTGCCAACTAGTGGCAACCCGAGGCTACATCTCAGTACGACCCCAGTTACAACTTCAGATATCCGCCAGGCCATCCATGGGCATAGACCAACTTAGGCCCAAAGCCTAATCTTGGGGGAGTACGTATTTCTCACCGACATTACATTTATGTTCACACGCTCATGCTAGTTGTCGGTGCTCATACTTTTTCATTGTACTATCCATGCTAGTTTATTTTCCTTTTTCTAGTTTTCTTCTTGTGTGTTTGAAAAACCTTAAGAAAAACAAAAAAAAATAGTTGTAGCATTTAGCTAGTAGTAGTAGTAATTAAAAGAAAACCCAAAAATATTTCTCGTTCTTCTTTTGGGAGCTTTCCCGTGTAAATAGTTTTATTTCTTTTCTTTTCTTTGGGGGTCGATAGGAGAAGACCATAATGAAAATGTTGAAGTGGCTCTTATATACATTATTGTTGATTTAACCAAGAGCCCATATTGCCTTGTCTTCTCCTGTTTATTGAATGCTTGCAGATTCCAGCTTAGTCCAATGCACATGCACTATTATTATTATCATTGTTCGGTCGTGCAAGTGAAAGGCAATTATGATGATATATGATGAACTGCTTGAGATGAGAGAAGCTGGTATGAACTCGACCTCTCTTGTTTTTGTAAATATGATTAGTTCATCGTTCCTGATTCAGCCTATTATGAATAAACATGTTTGCAATGACAATTAGAGATTATAGTTGCTTATGCCATGCTTAATTAGCTAGGAGTTTATAATGGTTTATCTTGCGTGCCAACATGCTATTAAAATGATTGTGATGTGGTATAGTAGGGTGGTATCCTCCTTTGAATGATTTGAGTGACTTGACTTGGCACATGTTCACACATGTAGTTGAAACAAAATCAACATAGCCTCCATGATATTTATGTTCATGGTGGATTATATCCTACTCATGCTTGCACTCAATGTTTATTAATTTTAATGCATGTTCATGACTGTTGTCGCTCTCTAGCTGGTCGCTTCCCAGTCTTTTTTCTAGCCTTCACTTGTACTAAGCGGGAATACTGCTTGTGCGGTATCTACCTGCCATTCCAAGTAAATTTGTATGTGCCAAACTCTAAACCTTCAAATAAAATTCTGTTTTGTATGCTCGAATAGCTCATGTATCAACTAGGGCTGTCGGTATCTTCCATGCTAGGCGGGTTATTCTCAAGAGGAGTGGACTCCGCTCCTCACTCACGAGAAAATGGCTGGCCACCAGGATGCCCAGTCCCATGCTCTAAGAAAATTAAATCAAAATAATTGCAAACAAAACTCCCCCGGGACTGTTGTTAGTTGGAGGCACCCGTTGTTTTGGACAAGCCATGGACTGATGTTTGTTGGTGGAGGGGGAGTATAAACTTTACCATTCTATTTGGGAACCGCCTATAATGTGTGTAGCATGGAAGATATTGAGATCTCTCGGTTGTTATGTTGACAATGAAAGTATGCCACTCAAAATATTATTTATCTCTATTTCAAAAATCGAGCTCTGGCACCTCTATAAATCCCTCCTTCCCTCTGCGAAGGGCTTATCCATTTACTTTTATGTTGAGTCATCACCCTCTTATTAAAAAGCACCAGTTGGAGAGCACTGTTGTCATTTGCATCCATTACTATTAATTTATATTGAGTATGACTGGATCTCTTTTACCATGAATTACAATGTTTAGTCAGTCCTTGATCTTTAAAGGTGCTCTGCATTTATGTTTTGCGGTCTCAGAAAGGGGTAGCGAGATACCATCTTGTTATATCATATTATGATTGTTTTGAGAAAGTGTTGTCATCCGAGATTTATTATTATTGCTCACCAGTTGATTATGCCATTGATATGAGTAAACATGAGACCTAGGTGTTATTGTGAATATGGTTAGTCATAATCTTTGCTGAAAACTTGAATGCTGGCTTTACATATTTACAACAACAAGAGAAAACAGAGTATGTAAAAGTTTTTCTTTATCACTTTCAGTTTATCAACTGAATTGCTTGAGGACAAGCAAAGGTTTAAGCTTGGGGGAGTTGATACGTCTCTGTCGTATCTACTTTTCCAAACACTTTTGCCCCTGTTTTGGACTCTAACTTGCATGATTTGAATGGAACTAACCCGTACTAACGTTGTTTTCAGCAGAATTGCCATGGTGGTATTTTTGTGCAGAAATAAAAGTTCTCGGAATGATCTGAAACTTCACGGAGATTATTTTTGGAAATAATAAAAAATACTGGCGAAAGAATCAAGGCCAGGGGGCCCACACCCTATCCACGAGGGTGGGGGGTGCGCCCCCCTGCCTCATGGGCCCCCTGGAGCTCCACCGACCTCAACTCCAACTCCATATATTCACGTTCGGGGAGAAAAAAATCAGGGAGAAGGATTCATCGCGTTTTACGATACGGAGCCGCTGCCAAGCCCTAATCTCTCTCGGGAGGGCTGATCTAGAGTCTGTTCGGGGCTCCGGAGAGGGGAATCTGTCGCCGTCGTCATCATCAACCATCCTCCATCACCAATTTCATGATGCTCACCGCCGTGCGTGAGTAATTCCATCGTAGGCTTGTTGGACGGTGATGGGTTAGATGAGATTTATCATGTAATCGAGTTAGTTTTGTTAGGGTTTGATCCCTAGTATCCACTATGTTCTGAGATTGATGTTGCTATGACTTTGCTATGCTTAATGCTTGTCACTAGGGCCCGAGTGCCATGATTTCAGATCTGAACCTATTATGTTTTCATGAATATATGTGAGTTCTTGATCCTATCTTGCAAGTCAATAGTCACCTACTATGTGTTATGATCCGGCAACCCCGAAGTGACAATAATTGGGACCAGTCCCGGTGATGACCGTAGTTTGAGGAGTTCATGTATTCACTATGTGTTAATGCTTTGGTCCGGTACTCTATTAAAAGGAGGCCGTAATATCCTTTAGTTTCCAATAGGACCCCGCTGCCACGGGAGGGTAGGACAAAAGATGTCATGCAAGTTCTTTTTTATAAGCACGTGTGACTATATTCGGAATACATGCCTACATTACATTGATGAATTGGAGCTAGTTCTGTGTCACCCTATGTTATAACTGTTGCATGAATAATCGCATCCGGCATAATTATCCATCACCGATCCAATGCCTACGAGCTTTTCACATATTGTTCTCTGCTTGTTTACTTTTCTGTTGCTACTGTTACAATCACTACAAAACTATCACTGTTAATTTTGCCACTGTTACCGCTGCTATCATACTACTTTGCTACTAAATACTTTGCTGCAGATATTAAGTTATCCAGGTGTGGTTGAATTGACAACTCAACTGCTAATACTTGAGAATATTCTTTGGCTCCCCTTGTGTCGAATCAATAAATTTGTGTTGAATACTCTACCCTCGAAAACTGTTGTGATCCCCTATACTTGTGGGTTATCACTCTAACGGCAGCACGCACGCACCGTTAGCCGTTAGGCCGCCCGCCAGCCTGGCACGTGGGCCCCTGCTGTCTGAATCGCGCTTAAATCGGTCAAAGCGACCATTCCGTCAACTTGGTAGTTTTTAGTCACGAGATTAAGTTTTTTTTGGTAGTTTCTGCCACTTTTAAAAAAGTGGTAGTTCTGTGGGACGCGAACCCCTAAAGTGGTAGTTTTTTGTCAAACACCCGGAAGAGACCCAATGTGGGCCAGCAAAACCCAGTTCTAATAGAGCATGTTAGAACTAAAGTCAGGACACTCCTCACATGCACTCCTCAGTTCTAACAGATCATCTGGGGTAGGCCAAGGTAGAGCACGCGTAGTACAAGAAGTGAGGAGTGTCCTGCAAAACAAAAAACAGCACTGAGGACAAAGGTGCAGAGCCCCCAACCTAGAAGAATGACCGCAAAAGGTTCCTGTCTGTCTGTGAAGACTAATGCAAAATGCAAAATACATGGTCTAATGGCCTCCATGATTAACGCTCACTAGATAGGAAACGCGCCTGGCGCGTGGTGCCTGGCTCAACACATTGCCCGGACGTGTATACAACATATCTATTGTTGCGACAGTAGTTGCGAATTGAATTAGTTAAATGTATCAAATTTACATCAAAAGTATGGCATTGCCTTTATATATGACATAATTGTGCCCAATACATAACATCCCTCCAAGCAATGCCAAAGGGCAGTGCAATCGATCATACAAAAGCAAAGCATCATTTTTGGCAAAAGTAAACCAACACGACAAGTCATCACATAGTAGACACATAATTTCGAGTCATTATATAGACAAATGAAGCCACTGGAGAGGTGCGAGATAAATAACCTAAGTAGTTGCGCTATAACCAAAGCATAGTCCAAAAGTAAGCCAATACAATGGATCACAACTAAATAGATACAACAGTTGGGTCATGACATAGCTCAAGCGAGCCAGCAAGACATTGCGAGATAAATAGCGTACTTAGTTATGCCAATGTCTAATACTACTTGATAGTTTGACTGGGTCATCTCGTTGCTCGACTCCTTACATGCCATGATCCTTATGCTCTTGTGCTTGTATGAAGAAAGCCACTAGGTGCATACACCTCATGCTCTCGCGCTTGACTCCGCCTCCTCAAAACATATAGTTTCTTCTACGGATTATTGCTTCTATCTTTCAGATTATGAACATGTCAGTGATCACTCACTCTATATTCTTCTTCTATTAGATTAAATAAAAACTGAAAGATTGTTCTTGTAATACAGTGCAGACACATACAGTACAATATAGTGCAAAGTGTTCTTCTTGCCACCTCTTGGTACATAACATACATATGTTGTGAAACAAATTTCCCCAAAAGAAAAATGTTATGTTCCATCCACTCCAAGGCAGAGTCTCGGAAGGAGGAAATGTATAGAGGAAACTCTGAAGTCTGAATCAATCGAGGGGAGCAGCTCATATAGAGAGAGAGAAGGGGGAAGAGGGGTTCTGACCAGATAATCTTTGTCGTGGGAGGCGAAGAGGAGGGACTGCTTGGTGGCGCCGTGGTCATGGTCCAGCAGTAGCACCTCTCAGCCGGTGCTGCCCCTCCTGCCATAGCCTGAACATCCATGGGATGGAGCCACAGATCTATGCAAGAGAAGACAACATTTTTCCAACGACATTATTATTTCATATAGTTTATTACATACAGCGCAAAGCAAGGAACACAATTATTATTTCATATAGTTTATTACTTGATTGGTGTTAACAATAAGATCAGCACAAAATGACGCAAACTTTGTTCTGCTTGAATTTTACCAAGCGGTCATCTTGGTAGGCTACCAAAAAATTGAATTTAAATACCTATATAATATTTTATCATTTGGAATTTGGATGAATGGAATCCTGGCAACATGTTTGTGTGTGGAGGATTTACATTCAGAATCCTATGCTGCAGTTGGTGTATACATTCCTGGAAGTAAACCCAGGCAAACGTCGGGCCAGGCCGGGTTTCGGGCCGGGCTTGTAAAAGCCCGACGTTCATTTCTCAAGCCCGCCCAGACCGAAGCCCGAAATACTCCCTGTTTTCAAGCCCGAGCCCGGCCCGAAATCAAGCCCGAAGCCCGAAAGCCCGGCCTGAATGCTGTTTTTTAGTATACGCACGTGTAAGCCCGGCCCAAAGCCCGAAAGCCCGGCCTGAAATACAGAAAAACAGAAGCCTGAGCCCGGCCTGAACTATTTTCCGGGCTGCAAAATAAAGCCCGAGCCCAGCCCGAATGTCAAGCCCGACCCGGCCCGGCCCGGGTTTTCGGGCCGGGCTCGGGCCGGGTCGTCGGGCCGGGCTGCCCATGCCCGGGTTTACCTGGAAGCGTCTTTTCTTTTCATATATAAACAACCTTTCGTATCTGAACCAAAACAAAACTTATGGTTAAGTTGATTCGTATGACATTCACAGTAGCTCCACAACAAAAACCATTACGTTTCTCGATCATCATAAAACATCAACCATTTCTTAGATATACTTATCTAATATACCTAAAAGGCCAAAACATGCTGATGGCCAGCATATAGTTTGTTATACAGGCTGGTCTAACCAAAAGACACTGCAGTGTGATGCAGTCCATGTAAATTTTGATGTAACACGATCATTTAGACAAAACGATTGGCCTCACTGAAGATAGTGAATCCCTCAGACCAACATGTGACATAAAGAAAATCTTATAAATCATGGTCTAAGCAAGTGTGTTGTCCGCAAAAATATATATTCAAATGGTCTAAGCATGTCCTATACGATGAGGCACTATCCTATCAAGACCACCAAGTGACAACATTATCGCACACAACCAATGCCATCTAAATCTATAGTGGAAACTATCCAAGCCGTGAAGCCATGTACTTCACTATTCATGGTTGCAAAGGAACACCACTCCCACTCCCACAAACAGAGTAAAATCACATCAGCCAACAAAGAAAACAGTAAGGGGGTATTAGGAGATCTCACCTTGTCGAATGGTTACATAACTTTTGGGGAAATTGCAAAGGCAAGAAAGCATGGTCCTCACCACTCAAGGATGCACCGGAGATGCAAATCATGCTTGCAGCTTGTAGCCTGTGACAATTCAAAACAAAAAACCAAAATATATTCAACTTCAGACACATCTACCACCGAATCGAAATATTTACATCGCCAATCACCATTACATCTGCAAGACAGAGGTAGCTACCGTGGAGGAGTCACTGTCGCAGAAGGCCTCGAGGCAGATGTTGCAGGCGTGGTCGCAGGCGTCGTACACACCGCCCTCCACGATGAGAGCTTCTCCATCCCTCCATCCCCCTCCTCCAACAAGGAGATCTGGCCGTCCGTTTCGTTTGCTCTGGAGGCCAGATCTGCCTGAATAGAAAACTAAAATTTATCACCTCCATGCAGCTGAGAATACAAAATTAGATGACAAAAACATGCATGGATTGAACTCTTCATTAAAATAATACATGTCCATTCAAGTTATGTGTTCAAGATTGTTTAGGATATTTTAACTTCCCGGAAAACATACTGTTAAGTAATATGAAAAAGGAGATGCCATATCAATGGAGATAGATATCAACATGCCTAAGAAGAAAAGAAAGCTTCTGAGTTCATATGGATCAGGTATGAGCCATAAATGTGTATCTAATATACATGTAAATAAAATAATATCTACAAAGAATATTCCCTTTAGGCTAGGTAACATAATCCCTTGAGTTCTCAAGTAAAAGAAACCTTCTCAGTTTACGTGTATGTCATATACATGTTAACATCGAGTGCCATGGATCAAGAGGCAATAAAAACTCACAAATAGAAAACTATCCAATGGGTGCTACTATCAAAGGCAGGCCACCCGATACTCCATCACAAAATATTTCAACAAATATGACATTTGTACAAAAACTGAAAAAAGGTGTGCTCATAGCACAATGGACCTGTTAATATTTGGTCGCTAATTTGCAGGAGAACAAACAACATCAAGCCACCTTGAGTTCACATGTACATTGGAATTAGGAATGAGAAAAAATGAGTAAAAAGCAATAACCAGGATATAAACTAAAAAACTAAGAATCTAACACATGTAATAGACGGCCAGGAGCCTGAGCCAATATATAAATTTGAAAGTTGTTAATAATGTACGCGAAGTTCCTAACTCTACTTTTTCCCTTATACCTCCCGTTGAAAGATAACATACTACACACTTTAGCATGTATATTTGTAGAGGTAGCAAGCAGCCAGCTCTCAAATATTGGTCTGAAATGTGCTTCGGATATGAAAATGCAAGACAGGCTCCGCTTTCAATTGTTCATGTATTTAAACCGTTTAGTCCAGCAATCAACCACATGACCACGTCAAGTAGCATAAACAGAAAGAGAGAGATATGATGGACAATGCTCCCATCTTAAAGAAGAATAGTAGTAAGCAAACCATCAGTACCGAGAACTTGTACATAGAGATGAGTTCTTGCGTGCGTTTAATATGTTGACCTCCACTCCCAGTTCCACCTCTCCGCCACTGCAAACATTGGCAAACACACAAAGATCAAATGAATAAACATAAGTTTAATTAAGCTATTCAGATACCGTAGCTTCAATCTATTGATGATTCAGTTCACCTCTTCCCATACCTACTCCACTGTAAGCAAACTAAGGATGACCTGCTCCCAAGATCCATAGCATAGCTCATATTCAGAAAGGAAATGGTCTACTAATACCTGCATTAATATGCACCAAAGTTTATATAATGTCCGAAAAGAGAAACCAAATTTATAAATGGTAAACACTTATGAGTGAAACTTAAATAGTCCATCCAGTGATTCTTAACAGCAATCCACTTCTGGCATTTAAATCCTAACTAATCAGGGTAATTATTCTTTTCTCGCAAAAAAGGGTAATCATTCTTAACAGCAACCCACAACTACAAAACCAAGAAAAAACTTAGTAATCCTAACAGGCATGAATGAATAGCAAAAGGGGAACAGGACAGAGAGATATACACATAGAGTGAGAGACATGAGATCCTCACAGTAGCACCCCATGTTCAACGACTTGCAGCTCCGGCTTGCTGCTTGGCCGACGGACACAGCACCCAACGCTCACTGCATCCACGACTCGGTTGGTTCACTATATTGAGCAGCAGAAAAAAGGGGGTCAAAACTGTGTGTATGGATGTTTGTGAGACATGAACCTGGGATGTAGTACCTGAGCGTATGCGCAACGCAAGCACGACGGCTGATGACCCCAATAGAGCAGCGGCGTGAGCCGCGACCTGTGCTTCTCCAGTCGACGGAGACGGCACCCATAAGCGCTACCGTGCTCGACCACCACGCACATGCAGTGAATCAAATGCTCGAATTTATTTAACTATTCACAAATTTCCCTAAAAATTCCATGTCTAAAGTGCAAAATTTGAGAAAACAGGTTTCCCCATTATTTAGATGCAAGAGTATAAATCAAAAACTTGACTTGATAGCACAATCTGACATATAAGTTCTAACTACACATGGATAAAGACAGATGGCCAATTACCTGATAGACCTATTGTTGTGGTTATGTTGTTGTCCATCCAATAGAAAAGAAAAGGTATCATTTCTTCTGTAGGAATCTGAGAGGCACACACAAGTTGTCCTGACCAAAGACATAGTCAGTATAAGACCAAAATAAGTAGACCAACAATCTTGAGACATCTCATATTCAAATGCATATGCAGAAAGACCTACCCTGGCTACCCTGCAACAAATTCGTCTCATAGTACTGGATAGGAACAAAAACTTCCTTCAGAAAGGACACACCCTCAGACCAAATCGGTCCTCCTCGACAGGAAAAAACCAGGTACCCAACAAGCTAAGGAAGGCAACAAAAACTACTGTGCTGATACGTAGGACACATCTAGTTTTACCCATCCCCTCAATTCTATATAGGATCTCTGGTAAATGCTAATTGTTTTTGTAAAAACTCAAGAGCCAAATAGCTCGACAGATCTTTGTTATCCAACAACACCAATTAGAAGGCTCACACTAACCACCAAAAGCACCAAAGCATACCACAAGGCATCACCTATTTACTATATTACCTCGGGAATCTATATAGACCTAAGCTTCTCTTTAATAGGTAGAAAACCCGGCAATGAAACAACGAACCTAGCTAAATCCAAGGATCTACTTGACGGCATGGCACCAACAAAACAAGAAAGCCCCCAAAATGTCCTCCTTTGGAACATAGCTACCTAAGAATCTGCTGCACAAGAAGAAACCCAAGACATTTTTGCATCAACCTAGACAATCCTACTAAATGGTACATGAACATAAGAGGGGAAGGAGCTCAACCAGCGGGAGCATGACCAGCGCGGCCACCGGCGGCGGAGGTGAAGCAGAGATCGCTCGGAATCGCCCATGTAAGGAAGAACCCAACAACATGACACATGCGAGTAGCACCAGCAAACAAATCAGTAGGTTACTTCTAGGACATAGCAGAAAGGTACAAAAAATCTACCAGGATCCAAGGAAGGAACAAAAAACACATACCTATATTCCACACACAAAAAACAAGCTCAGACGAAAAGGAGACCACAAAAATACAAGCAGGGAATAATATTCTTATACTCTAGCCATCTACCAATATAGGAGTACAAGAAACAAACACACCCATTGACCAGGATGCACACCAACAGAAACGACAGGCAAAAATAAACCGAATCTAATAGCAGCTCTACACAGGCAATCTAAGGAAAATACATGGCTGCAAAAATTCAAGCCTAGCCTAAAAGCAGAGAAGGGGAGAAGAAAAGAGGTCGACCTGCAAAGTTGTGGACGAAGAGTAGCAAGCTGGCACAAATCAAATAATGAACCGGCCAGACCAACGATCACCTGCAAATAGCGGACCAACCTGCAAAAAAACGTCCTAATCATGGATAAGCTGCAGGTAACCAGAATTGAGACGAGACAAATCAAACAAGGACCTACAGATGGACGAATGCAACAGCAGATCCATCACATAAACGAAAGAACGGAAGATTTGCAGGCAAATGAGATCTAAAATCAATCAATACCGTGTTGATCTGGTCGAGCACCGGCGCGCCTCTGCATCTCGAGCTCGGAGATCAGAAGTGTGGGAGGAGATGGGGCGGCGATGGCACTATGAGAGGTGGCAGGGGAACGAGGCGGGGACGGCGCGAGGGGGAGTGACGGGGGAAAAGCGGGATTTAGAAGGCCGACGACGACCTCCCTCTCTTGTCGCTTCGTTCACAGCGCCGATGGGTAGGTGGCGGCGATGGCTCGTGCTCCTCGATCCTAGCCGCGCCTCCTCCGCCTGCGGCGCCGGCGGACTGCGACCGTGTCTGGGTCAGATGGTGACACGGAGGAGATGGAGGCAGCCACCGGGGAGAAGGAGGAGACGGCAGAGGCGCGCGGAAGCGGACGGTGCCGTGGCGAGAGGGGTGGAGAAGGGGCGTCGGGGTGGAGCGTGAGAGAACGCGGGGACGGGGCGGCGGCTGGGCTTCCTACGAGCGACGAATGGGAGCAGGGCAATCGCTCTCCCTCACCAGCGGTCAAGACATGTTGACCTAAGTCGTGAAAAACCGAAAATGCCCTCGGCGGGACACAAAAATTACTGGCAGTGGCACACCAGAGTATGCACTATTCATTGTAACAGTGTCGAGTTTTGATCGGACGGCTGGGATCATCCGGGAGCGAGATCCGATGTTTCAGAACGCATCAAAAAATCGATCCGACAGTCAACATTCGCTAAATTCTGAGAACGTCCATGTTCTCCCAACATGCTTATTTCTGGATGCCACAGAGGCGTGTAGACATTTGCTTAGTTTCACAATCACGTGTAGACACCCATACAACTACACCCTTTTTTTTCTTCTTCTAACACGCGCTTATATATGTCAGTACACCTGGTGGGGCATGCAGCTTCACTGTCCTCAGGAGGCGGCTTTCACGTATTATTACTTTTTGACAAATGGGGTTAAATCCCTGATTTTCATTACTGGCATTACAGCTGCTGTTTGTAATGAAACCAAATTTTCTTTTGCTTGCAGCCATCTACAAATTATCTACCGATAATCCTACCCAACTAAAAAGCTCAAGAATAGTCTACCATGGGATTTAGAGAAAACACCACAGAAAAAGCTCAAGAATAGTATTGCCATGGTCCAATCTGTCATTGAGTTTCATAATAGTCGATCACATGTTAGAGCCGTGCATCCTTGAGCTCCAAGGGTAGCTTTCATATATACCGTTACGGCCTTAGAGCATCTCTAGCAGACCCCGCATAAGTGGTCAAACCCGTAAAAATTTTGCGTTTTACAGTTTTGGGCAAAAAAAGTGTCCATAACAGAAACCGTAAAAGTAGTCCAACCCGTAAAAATTTTAAGGGCCACCGCAAATGCACACCCGAAACCCTTATCTTTGGAGGTTGGAAGGCCGAATATAGGGGACCCCGTATACCGGTCAAACCTCGTCGGAGCAAACACGCCGCCGCGGAGTTTGCCGGAATCCGCCCTAAACTCGCCGGAATTCATCACCGCATATCAAAAAAGGCCGCTAGACGCCGCAATCGATCGCCGCTGGTTCGAATTGGACAAGCTCGACATCGTCGTGGCCTCCCATGACCTCAGCCTGGCCGCCGGAATCCTCCCGACGCAGCAGGCAAAGGGGCACGGCTCGCCTGGCAATAGAGCAAGGCGCGGACGACAGAGGCGACGGGGCATGGCCGGCAAGGCTGGGCGCGGACGACGGAGGCGAGGGGGCGTGGCCGGCGAGGCTGGGCGCGACCGGCGCGGTGATGGGGCGACACCGGCAGAGACGGGCGCGATCGATGGGTGATGGGGCGCGGCCGACGGGCGACGGGGCATGGCCTGCGGGCAATGGGGCGTGGCCGGCGCGGCCGGCTGGAGAAAGGGACGGCAACAGCCAGACTGGAGGAAGGAGCTCTTTATTCCAGTTTTACAGTTTGTTTTAAGGTATCTGTTCGGCCGTGCTAGTTTTCGACCCGCAAACGCGATCTTCGTGAAACTGCAAACGCGTTTTGTGGGTCAAGTTTTTGCGGGGTCTGCTAGAGTTGCTCTTACGGTTATATAGGTTCACAAGGACAAAATGTTAATAATAGCTTTTCAGGAGCCTAGAAAGCAACCATTGGAAGTTAAGATCCACTTGAAAAGCGTCACCAATTCAGAATATATGGTACCTCTGATTCGAAGTGTTCGTGTCTCGTTGCTAACGGAATCGAGTGCCATGCCATCACTGCTTGCACATGGTTTTCGTCCCTTTGTTCAGGAAAGAGAAAAGAAGTAGTAACCGACTCGTGTCGTTCTAGAAGCTCAAGTCAGGCGATCTATTTTTTGGACAAATGCAGGCAGAATGCAAAGCTGATTTTCCAGAAGCTGGCTGGTATCTTTCTAGAAGCCAAAACCTATCAATTCAACAAAAAAATGTTGGATATGTTGCAACAAGGTACCATACCTATCATGACACTTATATGTAATGGTGCAAAGTGCTAATTCTGTACATTTAAAAAATAGCTACTCCCTCCGTTCCAAAATAAGTGACTCAATTTTGCACTAACTTTAGTACAGTGTGTACTAAAGTTAGTGCAAAGTCGAGTCAGTGTACTAAAGTTAGTGCAAAGTCGAGTCACTTATTTTGAGACGGAGGGAGTATTTTATTACACTTGAAACAAAGTTATGTTTTTAATATTATATACTTTTATCCATACAGTAAAAAATACTTTTAAGTACAATGAGGTGAACCAATTCAAATAAACCCAACTAACAAAGTCCCAGGTAGAAATGAAAGTTACATAAAATCTTTTAAATTATAGCTTTTCTATAGATTTTCTTCATTTTTCTTCATTTTTTCTGTAGATTTTTCCTAATTATATATTTTTTATTTATTTTTCCTATGGATCAAACAGGGCCTTAAACCCTATTTGGTTCGGGGTTAGTTTATGTTTTGGCTTGACCACCAAATATAGATGAGCTATGTACGGTTAAGGTAACCTGGCTGATCGATTGGTTTGAGCATTGAAAATCTCAAAAACAAAACGTAGGGAGAGAATTCCTTATTTGGCCATTTCTTAAAATTCGCTTCCTTATGGCCCAAATAAAAATTTCTTCTCTATTTGACACCTATACATTTCGTTCCTTATACGATACTTCCATCCATTTTAGACACTAATGGTGTTAAGTGTGAGGTGAAAAGACCATTTTGCCCCTAGTACATTGTGTAACTATGCTGGATGTAATGAAAAAAAAAGCAATCAATTCACCCGTGTTTTAGGGATGTTGAACCGATACACATGTATATGTATGCTCCAATGTTCTGTTCCTTAGATATCTGGTCTGTGCGTGTAAAGGCCATACAAAACATCAGAAGTTGTACTGCATATCAGTACAATACCAAATTTTGATTAGTTAATCACGTTCCAAAGTACAATATTACAGTCACATACTACTAAATCCTCCAATTAACACATCGCGGTAGACCTCACGCACGGCCGGCAGACAAGGACGGCGACAATCGGACACCACGTCGATCATTGACTACGCGTGCATGTACCTCTGACTCCTCTCTCTTACGGTGCACGACGGACGCCTGCAGCCTGAGCCTTTCCTTCGTGGCTCTGTTGGAATTAACCACGATGGAGAGTCTATGTTCGGCTTGGACTGAAATAATCATCCGAGTCCTGCTTAGGGGAGGTTAGCTTTGTACGTGATGATCGTGTATACGTGCATGTACTAGTACTAGGTTCACGTGGAATCAATTCACCTGGTTGCCTGCCTGCTTGGTGTGTATGTGCCCCTCAACTCCGGCGGAGTCAGTTACCTTGTGTCTCGACGGAACCAAGTTAAGTACGTGCAGTCTACGGCCGGGAAGTACTCGACCACTTTGACGACCGTAACTCATGGCACCACTGTGGAACAAAATATAGGAGTACACTAGGAAATGTGCCCGTGCGTTGCAACGGGAGAAACAAAATCCTTGCACGCTCCTAGCTACCAATCTAATTTTGTTGCCATTTCTTTTCATCGCCATCGCTAATGGGGCTCATATTGTCAATCTACTCATGACGAATGTGATCAATCTCAGGACGATGTACTTTTCATCATACTTAGGCACAACGCGGGTGCGTAGCTACAGAGTAAACGATGAAGAATGAGTCCGCTTCCTCATGTGTTGGTGATTGGTGCCAGCGGGTTTAGCGCGGAGGGCTGGCGTAAGGCGGTATGTGGCGGGAATCGTGAGGTCCTCCTCGTTGATCTGGAGTATATAGCGAAAAGGCAGCCATATTGAGCTCGCCACAATCATGCTGTAGCGTTAGTAAATCCACCGCCATTTAAGTCATTTTGATCTCCTTGTTGACACATCGTGAATGTCATTGGGGCACTATCGAACTTTAGTCACATATGCATTGTAAATATATGGATGACTGGGTGCAAAAGTAACAAAAAATGCACCGATCAAAATTGTTACGTTTTTACGTTAATGAGATGCACCCCGGCCGGATCAGATCAGGACGTGCGATAGGCAACTACGACCACTTCCTCTTTCTTTCCTTTCTCATTCATTCTTTATTTCAGAAGTGACTCCTTTTATATGCAATTAACATATATTTCATTTCTTTTTCTTTCCTTCCTCATTCCTTCTTAATTATCATGCAATTATAGTCTTTCCTTACTTAAAAGTGCAGCTGCACTTTTTCGGGCTCCCGAGCGCACACTCATAGACCGAACGATGCAAGAGACTGATTTTAGATTTGGTAAACTGCTCACCCACTTATTCTATATATGGAAAGATTCTTCAACTACAGTGCGTTGATTTTTCTTCACCTCATCCGACCAACCGTGTCAACCCAGCAATGACGTAACGTGCATTAATTCTCGTACAAGAAAATTCAAAAAACTATAACTTTCACACCGCGTGTCGGAATGATGATCCGTTTTCACCGCCGGATTCCTTTTGACGAGCTCTTCAAAATTAGATCACATGTGAATATGTTTTGATGATTTTTTTAAAAAGCAACTTTGATGCTAGATGAGGCAATTTTAGTGCTAAACATGAGCAACTTCGATGCTAGAAGAATTGCACCATGTGTATAAGTGAATTCACCTAGTAGCCTCCTACTTAGTTGTGTGCAATAGGTAATAGGTGGCTACATAGTTCGTTGCCTACCATGCTGTGAAAGTTGCTCACCGTAAAGTGGGAAGTTGTCTAACATGGTTTCTTAGTTGTCTGCCTCAGAAATCAAGTTGCCTACATCGCTACGAAGCTTCCCGCGGGTGATCCGCAATTGCGTAAAATAGTATGAAAGTTGTCCATCAGGGGACCTAAGTTGTCAACGCTACTGAGCGCACAGTTGTTGGCTAGTCAGGTCGCGGTGTTAGATGAGAAATTGCATAGGGGGTTATCAGAAGTTTCATAGCAGGGCAGATCATACAATTGCCTACAAAAATTCTTAATTTTTAGTCGAGTTGCCTACAAAAATCATTGAAATCTTCAGATATAATGATGGAAAACACACATGAGTTGGCTAGTCAGGTCGCGACGAGCTTTTCAAAACTAAACTCCACATGGATATGTTTCTTTAATATTTTTAAAAGCAACTTTGATGCTAGATGAGGCAACATTAGTGCTAAACAGAAGCAACTTCACACCATTAAAAATAACTAATTAGCAACAATAAGCATCTAACTAATGATACAAAACAACTTCGAAATAGAGGTAGATAACATCACAACTTTCCTTCTACAAGAGGCAACTTTAGTGCTAAAAGCAGGCAACTTCACTACATTCTGTGTCCTAGTTAATTTTGTCTAATTTTCTCCTAACTTCCTCGCCAGTACCTCTAAGTTGCCTATTGTTCACGCTAGTATGTCCTTGTTTCTAAATTGCCTATAATACTATGAAGTCATCTACCGGTGATGCTCTTATGTCTACTATTGCTAGTTATGGTAGGCAACATGATGATGAATCTTGGCTGCTTCAAAGTGTTTGTAGGCAACTTAGAAAACAATGATAAATAACTTCATAGTATTGTAAGCAACTATTTTGGAAAGTTAGGCAACTATGCAGCAATTGTAGGCAACTAATTATCAATAGCAAGCAACTATATATCAATAGTAGGCAATTTATAGCATGTACAGGCAATTGAACATCAAGTGTAGGAACTGACCATCAACAATAGGCAATTGAGCAGTCATGATACGCAAGTTGGAATAATGTTAGCAAAATTCACAGATACACACAGTGCAATGAATTGCTTTTGTATGTAGCACTAAAGTTGCCTTATGTTTTGTGTGATTTTTCTCATTTTTTACGCAAACCAACCTAATAGTCAGTCCTACTAGGCCAAAAAGAAAAGTTGCTTCCCTATAGCACTAAAGTTGCCTCTATAGCACACAAAGTTGCTCTGAAAAAAAGTTCATCGAAACCTACTCATATGGGATCTAGTTTTGAAGAACTCGTCGCGGGAAACCTGACGGTGAAAACGGATTTGAATTTTGATATTCTAATCAAAAGTTACAGGTTTTTAAAATTTTTGATCCCCTAATAAATGCAGGTGGGATAGTTATGCGCGTGCATTCAGCTTTCTTTTTTGGTTGTCCTGGCTGACGCGCGGGGTGGTCCTTCCTTATATGGGAGAGCGCTCGCTCCCGCGTACGAGCGCACGAGCGCCAGTGAGCCAGGTCCTTCTCTGGACTGGCCTCTTTCCTTTCTCATTCATTCTTTATATATTTCTTTTCTCTTTCTTTCCTTCCTCATTCCTTCATAATTATCATGCAATTATAGTCTTTCCTTTCTCTCTCTTTCCTTTGTCATTCATTCTTTATTTCTCATGCAATTAGCAGCAGACACTCTCCTTCCTTCTTCTTTTTTTTCTCATGCCCCCTCTATTTTCGTGTACCATGCAGCCACAACGCCGACCCACATCTCATCTGTCCTTAGTTAATCGACGAGGCTCCTTGTTGATTATCATACAACTCATAGGCCCATATAAATCAGTGGATTTAAATTGAAAAAGGCGAGGTGGGACTAATTAGCCGACAACAAATAAATCTGTTTGGTTGGCTGCGTCCTTGGAGTGGCCCAGCTCACCCCATGTGTTGGAGAGAATAAACGTTCAAATTCAATAAGTTTCTTACCATTAACACGCAAGGCAACCTTGCTGAATTGGCTAGCGGCGCTAGGCCTATATCTGAGCGTCCCCGGTTCGAATCTGGGGTTATGCGTTTTTTTGCAAAAAAAATTCTTTAGGCGTTCCAAGGATGGCAAAGCAAACGAACGAGGTACAAAAAATCAAAAATATAATATGGTAAGGTGGACGGACGAAATTACAGTGGTAAGAAGCAATAGCCCCTTTATTAGTAGGTATAGATTTTTTGCAAATTTTTTTCTTTAGGCGTTCCAAGAATGGCAAAGCAAACGAACGAGGTACAAAAAATCAAAAAATATAATATGGTAAGGTGGACGGACGAAAAACGGATGAAATTACGGTGGTAAGAAGCAATAGCCCCTTTATTAGTAGGTATAGATATAGATATAGATAAACATGCGCAGCATCCGTTGCACATTCCTAAAACATGGGTGAATCGATTGCTTTTTTACTACATCCAGTATACTCACACAATCCACTAGGGGCAAAATGGTATTTTCACCACACACTTAACACCATCAGTGCCTAAAATGGACGGAAGTGTCATATAAGGAACAAAATTTATTTTAGGTGTCATACAGGGAAGAAAAATTTATTTTAGGCCAAATAAGGAAGCAAATTTTAAGAAAGGGGCAAATAAGGAATTCTCTCAAAAACAGGTGCTTACCCAACAAGTGGGTGTATATGTTTCTTAGCAAGGAATGTGTTTGCAAGAGCTGTTGCACAACAAATACCTACATTCTAAAATGGTATCCGTAGTAGAAGCAAAGCCTACCGATTCACCGTTTTTGAAGGGCTTGATGAAGGTCAAATCTTTCTTCTTTAATCAAGGTTCCTTTAAGGTTGGTAATAGCTAATCAACACATTTTTGAAAAGATATCAGGCCGGGTGACACTCCATTTGCTCTATAATATCCGACCCTTTACAATATTGCGTTTAGAAAGGAGGCATTGGTGGCCTCGGTTCTTGGAGCTAGCCACGGAACATTCAATTTCGCAGGGCTTTACTTGGTGATAAATGAACAAAAAGGCTACATTTAGTTCGCGATCAATCTGACACAAATGTCAGATGTGTTTCAATGGAGGTTGAATACTAGTGGTAAGTTCACCATAAAAGTGCATGCATGCGGACCTTACGAATTCGAGGCACATTTTCCACAGACACATTTTCAAAAACAAAAGTTCATTCTAGATTAAAGTTCTCATGTGATTTCTTCAAAGAAATGTAGTTCTTACCAAAGATAATCTGGCAAAACGTAACTGGCAAGGTAAAAAAAGTTGCTATTGTGATAAAAAGGAAAATAATTCATCATTAATCATGTCTTGCCCATTGGCTAACTTGATTTGGTGCACAATTCACGTTACTTATAATTTGTCTCCATCAACAAGTATGTCAAATTAGTTCGAGAATTAATTGGGCGGTATTCACGAAAAACAAAAGGGCCACATCTGTGTGGGAGTTTGCGCCCTTCTTTGGGGAATTTCAAATGGCTGAAACGAGTGTGTTTTTAACAGATAATCTATTCCAAATGTTTTGCAAGGTATCTTTAGAGCTACGGATTCAAACCGTGCGCGGTCATCACTGCAGTGCGCGAGATCTTATGGTCTTTGGATGTAACGGGCTAGAACGATTGCATGAGGTTTGTTCAACCAATATGATTAGATGTGGCCTTTGGATGCAAACGGGATGTAGATGAGCACGGATTATCCTTTCATGCTCATGAGCTCATATCCAGAGCAAGGAGGATATATTCTTTTGTTTCTTTAGTATTGCCGCAGCTGGCAATGTGGGGGCAAAAGTTGCAACCATACCATGCGCATGCGTGCTTGCATATACCCTAAAATTCACCACCAAAGGAGATTAACAAATGGACCCGTGACGATCACACCTAAGGCATCTCCAGCCTTTTATACAACGGTGGCATGCAGAATGCGTCCCGCATCCGTTGTTTTAGTGTTCATAGACACTTTTTTTTTTTGGGAAGTCTCCGTAGATTACAATTACACAACAGACCATCGACAACATTTCAGCCCAGCTAATAATCAAATGACAGATTTAATAAGGTCGGCAGATTACTAGATTTTGCTGTCGGGATACAGAAAGTTTCAGACTTACGATCTAAGACTATTCTGTACCATGCGGTGTCAGACAATTTTTTCGCTGACAGAAAATCTTAGCCCAGTAAGCATCCATCTAGAAAGTTACATTCCGTGCCATGCCCTGTCAGGGAAAAAATCGATAGTGCTCTGATATACAAATAGATTAATGGTGAACATAAAGCAGACCCAAGAGAGAAGGTGATTTGATCTGAGCTTGGAAGAAGACAGAGAATGGACGGCAGCATCCGGTGGCCGGCTTGTGCGTCATGTTTAGTCATAGCAAATCATGGATCTGATATATAAATGAATAAAAGATGAGGGATTGCCGACACAGACAGTTGTATCTGGACTTCTCGCGGTTAGAAAAAGGAGCAGAGCTAACATGATCGGATTGATCCTCCTCGACTAAGTGACCATCGAATCGCGTGGCATATTATATGCTGCCGGTAGTAACATTTCCAGTCTCGAACATTGCATGCTTTACTTAATCATGTGGCTCACCATGTACGCCAGCTAGCAAACCTAATCCAAGCAATTAGAAAACACGAACACACGCATGACTCATGGACGATTGGATGGGGTTGATCCTCCTCGACTAATAAAGCATATTGTACGTGGATAATGCAGCCTCGAATACTGCATGCAAATACTACTAATCTACTCTACCTACAGGCGTGAGCTCCAAATTAACCTAACCCACCCAAATCACATCCAATGGCTGGCTTGCACATTTCTCTCTGATGTTCAAACTAATCACGATCGACAGCAACATGAGCTCATGTTCATATACCAACTTCTGTTGCTAGCAGTGTAATATGTGGATGCTGCTCACTGATCGACGTACGTGGAATTATTTTTCTAGCAAACCCATGGAATTAACTAATGGCATTATTGGAGAGGGAACTTCTCCCCTGAAGCATTTCCGTATCGACTCAATCTTTTTATTCCCTCCCAATTTTCTATCTGCCATTTGGCCTACTTGAAGTAGAATGTCTACACCGTGAGAAGATTTCCTACAGACGGCGGCTAGCCAGAACGAGCTAGCACTACTCCATCTAGCTTAACAGAAACAAAAGGGTCTCACCAAGCATACTCGCGATGCAACACATCCTATCCCCATCGAAACCAACCGAGATGCTCGCCGTCTCCATCGGTGTCTGCCTAGCTCCTTCCCGTATGCAAGTAGATGGAGCCACACCTTCGGGCCACGTTGAAAGCGCAGCGCACTGCCATTTTTAGGAAAATGGCTAGAGAAAACGACCGCGCTGCCGAAGCAGCTAGGCAACCGAAATCCAAGACGAAAGAGGAGTCCCCCTCGTCTCTCCGGCGTCGACCGACCCATCGCCGGCGTTTGCGTGTGTGGTCTCGCGAAGGGAGATGCCTCACCTGCGGTCAAAAGTTATCTTGGAGCACATCTTCTTTTACCTTGCGTGCGGAAAGTCTCGGATTGCCTAATGACCGTACAAGTCTCTTATTGGGATCAGCACGGCGATGCTTTCGGGATGGCTTTGGAGGTGTCCCTGCGACCGGTTTTGCATAGTCGACGTCGATTTCAGTCGGACTAGCGCGCGGTGCCAGACAGGCCATTTGGGATTTCATACATGCATCGATCGAGCTCTCACGGTCTTAAGAGTTTATACGTACGTGCAACTAAAAAAAAAGAGTTAATACGTGGTGAGCAATTCTGCGTGGGGTGATGAGGCAGAAAATTCTAGTGTAATTTGGCACCGTCCCATTCCAAATACCCTCTGATTGTACTATTACGTTACGTCGTCACTGACTTCGGATAATCGCGATATCTTGTGGACACCCACAAGTTGGGGCTCCAAGTTGGCTACGGAACTCGAATAGACATCTCGATTATTGGAGAATATATATCTCCCGGTTCTTGGAATCGATCCCAAAATCAACACTAGCTAGCTACTTGTATCTGCATGGTCGCATGCGTTTCCTGTTCATCGCGTCGCACCTAACTTATCTCCCGTGCATGCATGGCTGCACTGGTGATTCGCTTGCATGTCTCCGCTGGTACAAGCACTGAAATGTTCCAGTCAACACAGCAGAGATTGCATGTCTCCCATCGGACGAACACTGTAATTAAGCTAGATTCTCTCTCAAAACAAGATTACATATAGTAGAACGGCGAGCTCTCATTAGTAGAAAACAGGGCTTTGGTCCAAGCTCAATCTACACATTAGTCCCAGTTGCATTACGAACTGGGACTAATGTGAGCATTAGTCCCAATTCGAGCGGCTACCGCATCGGGCAGGCTTTAGTTCCCGTTCAAATGAGACATTTAGTCCCGGTTGGAGCCACAAACCGGGACTAAAGGGTGCGACGCATTTTAGTCCCGGTTTGAGCCACGAACCGGGACTAAAGGGGTTGAGGCTTTAGTCCCGGTGGGTGGACTAAAGGGGTTCTGAAATTTGTTTTTTGTTTTTAGTTTCTGTTTTAAATTGCTTATATCTTTTAGTATGTTTGATGTTTTTGAGTGATTCTTTTTGCATTAGATTTAAATTTTTGTCTAGTTTTTGTTTGTGCCATTAGTTTTCAAATTTGAATGATTTAAATATGATTTTTTTTTAAATTTGCTTCAAATCCTAGATTGTGAATAATTTGAGTTTAAAAATAGTTTTAAATTTAATTCGTTTTGCTCCTAGTCACATGTTAGATTGTTGTCACAGTAAGATTTATTTGGTTATTTTTAGAATAATTTAAATTAGGATTTTAGTTAAAACAGTAATGTTTTGCTTATATAGTTGTTTTAGTCCTTTAATTGTGGTTTTCAATTATTTTTAGTTAGTTCTTTCTGTAGATTTTAACATGTTGTAGTTTCAATAATTTGAGTTTAACATGTTGCTCCTAGTCACAGGGCTATGCCGACGGCCAGGGCCGTCGGCATAGGGTGCGATTCCGGTAGTGATGCTTCTATTAGACAACAGTAGATAAATATTTATAATTAATTAATATTAGTTTTGCTACTGTTTTGTATTAATAGTTGTTTATCCTTTAATAATAGTTGATAGAATTAGTTTTGCCATAGTAAAAAGTAATTCTTTTTGCCATATTAAAAAGTAATTCTTTTTGCCACTTTAATAGAACATGACTCTGGCTTGGTTAACCTTAGTTGTGTCTCTGGCTGGGACGGTGCTAGAAGATGTAGTCGATGGTAGAATTGTACACCGTCCCGGACTAAAGGGGTTGTGCAATTTTCAAACTCTACCCCCCCCCCCATCGCCATTTCAGTTTTGAGAAAAACAAAAAATATGATAAAAACTTCAAAAATTAAAATCCTTTGAGGTGTAGTTATGTTACTACATCTACTAGTTAGGAAAATTAAAAAACATAAATGTCGACATATTTTGCAAAAAAGTGTTATGAAAAAGTAAAACGGCTATAACATTTGCATACAATATCAAAAAAAACCTATAATATATCAAAATATTCAGCACGAAAACCCGGTTCCGATTTCTACAGTCCTATGCCATTTTGCAAATCTTTTGAATTCCCTAATTCTGAAAGGAAAAAAAGTTATCCTCAAATTTAAGTTTTTTTTGAATTTTTGGTCAAACTCTGGTCAAATTATGGTCAAACTATTTATTCAAGAAATATTAGTGTTAGTAAATAATCTGTTTTTAGAATAGTAGTTTCAAACTCAAACGGTGAAACGTGTGACTTCATGCTCAAGTTCAACTCCTAAGGATTAATAGGATTGACAGCTTACTATTGTCAGGAAAACAACAAGTGCAGACTTGAAAACTGGGGGGAATAGAACTTGAAAGTTAAGCGTGCTTAGGTTGGGATAGTGAGAGAATGGGTGATCAGCCGGGAAGTATGAAGGCTGGGGTAGCGAGAGGATGGTGACCAGCCGGAAGTTAGACGATTTGAAATGAGTGGTTCATACTTAAGCAGTGATGAGGGGTGATTAGAGATTAAATTGTCAAATAATTCGGAAATTCAAAATCAGAAAAAAATTCAAACATTTCTTTTTCAAAAAAAATCAGGAAAAACAAATGCTAAAAAAATTCATTTAGTCCCGGTTACTAACCGGAACTAAAGGTGGAGCTCCAGACAGCGGCCACGTGGAGCTCCTTTAGTCTCGGTTCGTAAGCCAACCGGGACTAAAGGTTTGGGTTTTAGTCCCGACCCTTTTGTCCCGGTTTCAGAACCGGGACTAAAGCCCCTCTAGAACCGGGAGTAAAGACTTTTCTACTAGTGTCTCAGATCCACACGTGTGTGCGCGCGCAATCATCCATGCGTCCATCCAAGCGTGTAACAAAAATCATGGATGCATGCTGGTTACATTACCGGCGACACGATATTTACTTACGCCTGATCACTTCGATCGACCTGTCACAAGCACATCATATATTCATGGTGACTTCACGTCAGAAGATAGTAGTATTAAAATATCTAGCTTTGATCTCTTCGCACTGTGTAGCTACCCGGAGTTGGTCTTTCATGATTGTCAGCCCAGACCCGACGTCGTGTACTTTTCGGCGACGGTGATACGACCGACGACGAACGACGACGAAGCAAAGCAACGCTGACTGTTTTGGTTCCTGCTCCAAGCTGGCTCAGCCCGACGAAATACTTTACGCCGAGATGCACGATGTACCAAAGTGTAAAGGTAGCCTTCTGCTAGTCGATGAACTCCTGATCGATAGCTACGGCAAGCAACACCAGAAATACGTGAGCGTACACTACGGCCAGCCGGCCGGAAGCCAAACGCCACCACGCACACAAAGCCAAGGTATTGCCACAGGAACGTGACGTTCTTGATTCTTTATTGCTTCTGATCGGTACAAGTTTACAAGGCTGGTTGCACGTATATAAATAGCACTAGCAGCTAACAAGACCAATCCTACTCGGAGGCTAACTCCGGCACTACTCGGATACTACATACATTATCAACTTGGACACGTATCAATATTGGGAGGCTGTGCTCGTGTTTAATTTCAACAATCACCCCCCCTCCCCCCTAAACATGACGTCGTCATGTCACAGCTCCGACGCCGATCCTTCTTCGCATCTTCAAGAACTTCTCTCGATCCAAAGCCTTGCTTAGCATGTCCGCCATCTGATCATCGGTGCAACCGTAGTTGACCTTCATCTTACCTTCTTCTACGCAGTCCTTTATGTAGTGATACACCGTATCAATGTGCTTGCTCCTATCCTGCCGCACTGGATCCTCACGTAGAAAACTTTCAGACTTGCTATCAACATTGAGCACCACTTGTTCCGGATCTCGACCCGTGAGATCACCGTGTAGCTTCCTTAGCCACACACCTTGACGCATCGCAGTGGCCGCTGCAATATACTCTATTGCATCAACTACGGCTGCTTTACTTTTCTTGCTCAGCGCTAGACGAGGTTCCATTAGAGTGTCAACTGGATTGCAATCTCTCATGACAGGGCTTTCAAGTACCTTCCTTGTGTATGCCTCCTAGCATAGTGTGACCCCCTCCGTCTTTTGATGTACCTCTATCCCGGGGTAGTAGCTCAAAAGACCTAGATCATCCATCTTGAAAAGCTCTTTCATCTGTAGCTTGAACTTTGCAATCACTTCTTCATCTGCTCCAGTAATTAATAGGTCGTCGACGTAGATGCCAACTAGTAGACGATCCCTCCCTTCACCTCGCTTGTACATTGCATGCTCTAGTGGGGCTTTCTCAAATCCAAGAGAAATCAATGTCCGATCAAGTTTGTTGTTCCACTCCCGAGGTCCTTGGCATAGCCCATACAAGATTTTGTGTGACTTCAATACCTTGTGCTCTTCTCCCTCTTTGATGAAATCCGATGGTTGATTCACATACACATCTCCTTCTATCTGGCCATTCAAAAACGCGGAGTTTACATCCATGTGATGTACTTTCCATGATTCCTGAGCCGCAAGAGCGATGAGTAATCTCACCGACTCCATCTTTGCAATGGGAACGAACACTTCTTCGAAGTCCACACCTTCCTCTTGCACATACTCTTTGGCAACAAACCTCGCTTTGTGCTTCATGCACCCTTCAACATCTTTCTTGACCTTAAATTCCCACTTGAGCTCCATAGCCTTTTCATCGTTGGGAAGATCCATAAGCTCCCATGAATTATTGTCATGGATCGACCCCAACTCTTTTTTCATAGTATGACGCCAACACTTCTCCGTATTTGCATCCTCAAATTTCGCCGGTTCCTCGACGCTTGCTAGACACCGTCGCCCACTCCCTCTCACTTTTGCCGGGTCAATCGTCCGAAGAGTCTTCTCCGAATATAGGTGTAACACCGGTTGTAGCAGTACAGGTGTAGGTGGCGTTGTCCTCGTCTCTTGTGCCTTCGGAGACGACATTATTTGCATGGCTCCTTGTACCTTCAGGAGTAACTCCTCACCGTTTGCTTCGCACATTGCTTTTGGCAAAGCTAGACTTTCATTCCCGGGTACGGATGTTACCTTGCCGTTCCCATCTTCTTGCATTATAGTGGCCAAGCATGGCAAAACTGTACGTACATACGCTGGTAATGAACCTTGCATATCCCCTGGATCACTTGCAACGTCACTAGGTGTAGATGGCCCTAGCTCACCACGTGAGCCACCAAGCCCTCCTGCTAGACTTGTTTGTAGCCCACCATGCGAGCCTTATCTTGTGGCTAGGCCACCACACGTAGCTGCCTTGGAGGCTCCTTGTGCAGCACTCGCTGCTGGGTGCGAGGCGCCCTTAGTCCGCACAAGGGATCCAGCTTTGGTGCCTGCGGCCGGTGCTTTCGGCCTACTCAGCGAGACACCATGTTCAGTGTTATTTTTGTGGCCATCTATGGACCTCTGAACGGCACAAAGATTACTTCTCCATGGTCGAGCACACGCAGCTATCGCTGCATCTGCTCCAGCAAAGTTGGCACTTATGCCCATAGCATCGACATAAGCTTCGGAACCACCCCCGCATCTGTAGCATAGATACGAGTTTCCGAACCATGAAGATGATGGCAAACTTTTTCTTCCGCAAGCTCGACAATTTCTTTAGTCAACGCTTGAGAGTCTGGATCCTCGTCGTCCACCAGTTTACACATCAACATCATATCTCCATCATCTCCTTGCTGGGTCATGAGCGCCTTCTGCTTCGGTGCTTCCTCGCAGTCAGCCTTGAAGTGGCCGAGGAGGCCACAGTTATAACACCTCACTTTCCTGATGTCAAACTTCCTCCTCGGTGGTGGTACAGCCTCATCGTCTGAGTCGTCATCCGAGTCGGCAAAGTTCTTTCTCACCGAACGCTGCTTCCCCTTCTTCTTGCTGCTGCTCGTGGATCCGTCTTGCTTTTCCTTTGACAAAGCGACCCACTGCGCCCTTGTGAGCATCACAAGCTCGTCGTTCCTCCCGTCCCCAAGATTGCACCGCATTCGCTCATCGTGGGCCTTGTACCGTCCGACAAGATCGTCGATGGAGAGAGTCTCAAGATCGACGCACTGCTCTATCGCCGTGATAATTTGCAGGTACCGGGGAGGGGCTGCGCGCAAGAACCGCCGGACAACCAAGGTCTCCGTGAGGTTTTCTCCAAGCGCGCGGATCCGATTGACGAGAGTAGCCACCCGGGAAGCGAACGCATCCACGAACTCATTGTCGCCCATGACCAAAGTCTCGTAGTTCCTTAGGAGAGTTTGGAGATTGGCTTGCTTGACGCGGGTGTGTCCCTCGAACATGAGCTTCAGCGTATCCCACACCTCCTTCGCCGTTGCTTTGGCGATTAGGTGCTGGAGGACATCCATCGGCATCACCGAGTAAATCGCCGACGCCGCCTGCCGATCCTTCCGGTGCTCGGCTCCCTCCTTCTTGAATGCGTCGCCTCATGGGTCGACCGCGTCCCATAGCTCGTTGGCGCGGAGACCACACTCCATGAGGGCCTTCCACACCCCGAAGTTCTCGCGATCAAATCGTGGGTACGACGAACTCACCGGAGCAGCAAATACTTTAGCCGCACCGGAGTACTCCGACAGTGCTTGTTCTTCTCGTCGTCCGCCATGATCCTCCGTTACTAGAAGATCAACCTTGCTCTAGATACCAATTGTTGGCCCAGACCTGACGCCGTGTACTTTCCGGCGACGGTGATACGACCGACGACGAACGACGACGAAGCAAAGCGACGCTGACTGTTTTGGTTCCTGCCCCAAGCTGGCTTAGCCCGACGAAATACTTTACGCCGAGATGCACGATGTACCAAAGTGCAAAGGTAGCCTTCTGCTAGTCGATGAACTCTTGATCGATAGCTACGGCAAGCAACACCAGAAATACGTGAGCGTACACTACGGTCAGCCGGCCGAAAGCCAAACGCCATCACGCACACAAAGCCAAGGTATTGCCACAGGAACGTGACGTTCCTGATTCTTTATTGCTTCTGATCGATACAAGTTTACAAAGCTGGTTGCACGTATATAAATAGCACTAGCAGCTAACAAGACCAATCCTACTCGGAGGCTAACTCCAGCGCTATTTGGATACGTACATACATTATCAACTTGGACACGTATCAATATTGGGAGGCTGTGTTCGTGTTTAATTCCAACAATGATTTGCCCAACGACCAACCATAAAAAGATCGAAGATCGGACGCCACTTTTCACTGTGCGTTTCGATGCAGCATGTAGCAATAAAGAATCAGGTTCCTGATTCTTTATTGCTTCTGATCGGTACAAGTTTACAAAGCTGGTTGCACATATATAAATAGCACTAGCAGCTAACAAGACCAATCCTACTCGGAGGCTAACTCCAGCGCTATTCGGATACGTACATACATTATCAACTTGGACACGTATCAATATTTTGGGAGGCTGTGTTCGTGTTTAATTCCAACAATGATTTGCCCAACGACCAACCATAAAAAGATCGAAGATCGGACGCCACTTTTCACTGTGCGTTTCGATGCAGCATGTCGATCGTGGATGCGATCCTGGCTGGGGCCGGCCGGCCGGTCTGCTTATCCCGGCGACGACGACCACCTGTCAAGCTCGCGATTGCGTGAGTCATCGCGCACCCACCCATCGGCGCCGTCTATTCATCAGTGGAGTTCCGGGCGATCGATAAACCTTGGTGAGCCCTAAAGGCGATAAAAAGGATAGCCAGCTGCGGCCCCGAGCATATGCTTTGCTTATCTCGGTGGAGAAGTCGATTTCCTCCTTGGTTTTCGACCCATCGGGAGGATTCTGTCTTTTCTTTTTCCTACTGTCAGCTGGTTGGACGATCGATCGGTGTTACAGTAGGTATGTGTTGGTGGAGACGATGGGATTAAAGGGGCACTGGCCTTTTCGGAGTTGTGCTTAGTGGGTGATGAATTGATTACGCGCGCGTTGATTGGATTGGACTCAGGTGTTTGCGTGCGTGCGTGCTTGCTTTGGTTGTGTGGTTGCGCTAGTGGGAATATATACCTGCATGCGGGTTCAATATTTTCTACTCGTGATATATCCTGTACTTTCTCGTGGCACATAAATATAGTGATCCGACTGAGATGCGGAAAGCTTTGCCAGGAATAACATGGTGTCTGGCGAAATATGGATGGACTTTTATCTTAAGAACGAGGCCCTAACTGAGTTCTACTACATGTGTTCTTCCTTTTTATTTTATTTTTAGACTTACTACTACATAAGGTACTATTCCTTCTAGTTTTACTTGAAACTAAGAAACATGGTTTTGGATGGTGTACCCAGTGAAAACTCCAGCAAGGCATGTAGCGGAAAAAAAGATTAAAAAAAGTTTATGGTGCATCTGGTTCATCTCCTTCGACAGTTGACCGGTCAATCGTTTACTTTTGGAAAAAAGTTAAAAACACAAAAAAAAAAGTTCACAAAAACAAGAAAAAATGACGATTTTGAGAAAAAAGTTCATCGATTTTGAAAAATGTTCACGAATTTTTTAAAAAAATCTTCATTTTAAGTCATAAAGTTTAGAAAAGTTCATCAAAGATTTTTACGCATTTAAATAAAGAAAAAAGAAATAGGAAAAAGAAAATATAAAACACAGAAAAAAATCAAATAGGAAGAATATGGGCCCACCGACTACTATACCTAGTTTATAGAGGGTGTGCGCCCTGAACAAAATTGCCTTTAAGTGGCACTTAAGGTGGCGAATAGGCGCCGGGACGCCCGCGACAATTCTTTATTTTTTTTGTTTTGACGTGGTAGTTATTTCTTTTGTCATACCTCGTTACATCACATCTGCTAAAAAACCTCGTTACTTCACATAGCGTAGAAATAAAGAACAGAAATCACTAATTAAGGGGTACTCCTTGCAAATATCACTCTATCTCCTCTGTTGGTGACAAAAGGCGCATTGCATGTGCCATAGTTGGCACAACCTGTGAGTTCTGTGTTTTTTTCGTAGATTCGTTTTATCAAATCTCTTAAACCGTGTGTCCGAACCACTAACCGTTTCACTGTTGCGTTTCTCACGTCGAGATCCTCGAAACTAGCTCCCATGTTAGGAGGTTTAGACAATTTTTTGAAGACCCCAGGAACGGGAAAAAGGAAAAACTGAGAAATAATGAAAACAAGAAAACCGAAAGTACAATTTGTGCCTTTTCACTTTAAGGGCAGAAGTACAGCTATGCTTCACCGTGAAGCACAACTCTATTTTTCACTTACCGGAAGCACAGTTGTTTTTCACTTAGAGCAACTATAGCAGATGTCGTATGTCACGGTACTGTAAAATTAGTTTACCGGACAACGTAAACTGCTTTTGCGGTACTGCAAAAAAAAATCGGCGATGCTCCGGCAAGGCTCAAGCGCTCCTCTGGCAGTTCGCCTACTCCGGCAATGCTCCGACGGCCGCTGCCGAGCTCCTTCGCCTGCTCCGGCCGCCCGCCTACTCCGATGACGCTCCGGGGGCCGCTGCCGAGCTCCTCCGCCTGCTCCGGCGACACTCTGCCTAGTTCCTTTGCTCGATAATCCTAGACCTACTGGTCTTTATGTCACTGTTACATGACCCCGAATTTCAGGGTGGGGCCAATCCCCCAACTAATGATAGTCCTCCAAATCACTCCCTACATAACATACATAAAGAATTGCATGTAGATGTAGCATTGCTCTTCCTTGCTACTGACAGTAGCCTCATGATTTATGATCTTTGCCATTTAATTTTTTTATTGTAACACATATGCAATTAATTAGTTGTTTGATAACATGGGAGCAATCAGCAAAGTTTATCAAATGTTTGGATCATGGATTCACTGTCAATGATAAGAATAGAAGCGTGGGCTACTTCGAAGGAAGAGGTTAGTTATAGGCCAGACGCTACATGGGATTATGAGCTTATCGGCCTGGTGGGCTGAAGACCTGTAGCGCTCGGAAAAGCCTTCAATTGGGCCCTGTTCCTTCTCATGGGTTGGACATCCCTGGGTCTAGGCCTATTCAAGAATGACTGTTTTGAGGAATTGGCAGGTTTACAGCAAACCCTATTTGGCGCTGCAGGCGCCCGTTATAGGGCATTTTGCTAACGGGCGCCTGCAGCGCACAACCCCTGCTGCGATTTTTGGTCGGCCCAGTTACTTTTCTGAAGGAAATGTGCCCTAGAGGCAATAATAAAGTTGTTATTTTATATTTCCTTATTCATGATAAAGGTTTATTATTCATGCTAGAATTGTATTGATCGGAAACCTTAATATATAAACAAACATAGTGTCCCTAGTAAGCCTCTACTAGACTAGCTTGTTTATCAAAGATGGTTAAGGTTTCCTAACCATGGACATGAGTTGTCATTTGATAACGGGATCACATCAATAGGAGAATGATGTGATGGACAAGAGCCATCTGTTAGCTTAGCATAATGATCGTTCAGTTTTTTTGCTATTGCTTTCTTCATGTCAAATACATATTCCTTCGACTATGAGATTATGTAACTCCCGGATACCAGAGGAATGCCTTGTGTGCTATCAAACGTCAGAATGTAACTGAGTGATTGTAAAGATGCTCTACAGGTATCTCCGAAGGTGTCTGTTGAGTTGGCATAGATCAAGATTAGGATTTGTCACTCCGAGTATCGGAGAGGTATCTGTGGGCCCTCTCGGTAATACACATCATAAGTTTGCAAGCAAACGACTAAGGAGTTGGTCATGAGATGATGTATTAAGGAACGAGTAAAGAGACTTGCCGGTAACGAGAATGAACTAGGTATGAAGACGATCGAATCTCGGGCAAGTAACATACCGATGGACAAAGGGAATTACGTATGTTGTCTGCTACCTCTTGAGCACTGCGTTGGTTTTTCCTTGAAGAGGAAAGGGTGATGCAGTAAAGCAGCGTAAGTATTTCCCTCAGTTTTTGAGAACCAAGGTATCAATCCAGTAGGAGGCCACGCACGAGTCCCTCGCACCTACACAAACAAATAAATCCTCGCAACCAACGCGATAAGGGATTGTCAATCCCTACATGGTCACTTACGAGAGTGAGATCTGATAGATATGATAAGATAATATTTTTGGTATTTTTGTGATAAAGATGCAAAGTAAAATAAAAGGCAATGAAAATAGCGAAGTGTTGGAAGATTAATATGATGGAAAATAGACCCGGGGGCCATAGGTTTCACTAGTGGCTTCTCTCAAGAGCATAAGTATTTACGGTGGGTGAACAAATTACTGTTGAGCAATTGACAGAATTGAGCATAGTTATGAGAATATCTAGGTATGATCATGTATATAGGCATCACGTCTGAGACAAGTAGACCGACTCCTGCCTGCATCTACTACTATTACTCCACACATCGACCGCTATCCAGCATGCATCTAGAGTATTAAGTTCATAAGAACAGGGTAACGCTTTAAGCAAGATGACATGATGTAGAGGGATAAACTCATGCAATATGATATAAACCCCATCTTGTTATCCTCGATGGCAACAGTACAATACGTGCCTTGCTGCCCCTACTGTCACTGGGAAAGGACACCGCAACATTGAACCCAAAGCTAAGCACTTCTCCCATTGCAAGAAAGATCAATCTAGTAGGCCAAACCAAACTGATAATTCGAAGAGACTTGCAAAGATAACCAATCATACATAAAAGAATTCAGAGAAGATTCAAATATTGTTCATAGATAAACTTGATCATAAACCCACAATTCATTGGTCTCAACAAACACACCGCAAAAGAAGATTACATCGAATAGATCTCCACGAGAGAGGGGGAGAACATTGTATTGAGATCCAAAAAGAGAGAAGAAGCCATCTAGCTAATAACTATGGACTCGGAGGTCTGAGGTAAACTACTCACACTTCATCGGAGAGGCTATGGTGTTGATGTAGAAGCCCTCCGTGATCGATGCCCCCTCCGGTGGAGCTCCGGAAAAGGCCCCAAGATGGGATCTCACGGGTACAGAAGGTTGCGGCGGTGGAATTAGGTTTTTGGCTCTGTATCTGGTAGTTTGGGGGTACGTAGGTATATATAGGAGGAAGGAGTACATCCGTGGAGCAACAGGGGGCCCACAAGGGTGGAGGGTGCGCCTAGGGGGTAGGCGCGCCCCCCTACCTCGTGCCCTCCTGGTTGATGTCTTGACGTAGGGTCCAAGTCCTCTGGATCACGTTCGTTCCGAAAATCACGTTCCCGAAGGATTCATTCCGTTTGGACTCCGTTTGATATTCTTTTTCCGCGAAACTCTGAAATAGGCAAAAAAACAGTAATTCTGGGCTGGGCCTCCGGTTAATAGGTTAGTCCCAAAAATAATATAAAAGTGTATAATAAAGCCCAATAATGTCCAAAACAGAATATAATATAGCATGGAGCGATCAAAAATTATAGATACGTTGGAGACGTATCAAGCATCCCCAAGCTTAATTCCTGCTCGTCCTCGAGTAGGTAAATGATAAAAGCAGAATTTTTGATGTGGAATGCTACTTGGCATAATTTCAATGTAATTCTTCTTAATTGTGGTATGATATTCAGATCCGAAAGATTCAAGATAAACGTTCAATATTGACATAAAAATAATAATACTTCAAGCATACTAACTAAGCAATTATGTCCTCTCAAAATAACATAGCCAAAGAAAGTTCATCCCTACAAAATCATATAGTTTAGTCATGCTCCATTTTCGTCACACAAGAATGCTCTCATCATGCTCAACCCCAATGACAAGCCAAGCAATTGTTTCATACTTTAGTAATCTCAAACCTTTTCAACCTTCACGCAATACATGAGCGTGAGCCATGGACATAGCACTTTGGGTGGAATAGAATATAATGATGGGGTTATGTGGAGAAGACAAAAAAGGAGAAAGTCTCACATCAACGAGGCTAATCAATGAGCTATGGAGATGCCCATCGATTGATGTTAATGCAAGGAGTAGGGATTGCCATGCAACGGATGCACTAGAGCTATTAATATATGAAAGCTCAACAAAAGAAACTAAGTGGGTGTGCATCCAACTTGCTTGCTCACGAAGACCTAGGGCATTTGAGGAAGCCCATTGTTGGAATATACAAGCCAAGTTCTATAATGAAAAATTCCCACTAGTATATGAAAGTGACAAAACAAGAGACTCTCTATCGTGAAGATTATGGTGCTACTTTGAAGCACAAGTGTGGTAAGAAGGATAGTAACATTGTCCCTTCTTTCTTTTTCTCTCATTTGTTTTGGGCCTTCTCTTTTTTTTATGGCCTTTCCCTTTTTTTTATTTCCTCACTTGGGACATGCTCTAGAAAATGATGATCATCACACTTCTATTTATTTACAACTCAAAGATTACAACTCGATGCTAGAACAAGGTATGACTCTATATGAATGCCTCCGGCGGTATACCGGGATATGCAATGAACCAAGAGTGACATGTAAGAATTATGAATGGTGGCTTTGCCACAAATACGATGTCAACTTCATGATCATGCAAAGAAATATGACAATGATGAACGTGTCATGATAAACAGAACGGTGGAAAGTTGCATGGCAATATATCTCGGAATGGCTATGGAAATGCCATAATAGGTAGGTATGGTGGCTGTTTTGAGGAAGATATAAGGAGGTTTATGTGTGAAAGAGTGTATCATATCACTGGGTTTGGATGCACCGGCGAAGTTTGCACCAACTCTCAATGTGAGAAAGGGCAATGCACGGTACCGAAGAGGCTAGCAATGATGGAAAGGTGAGAGTGCGTATAATCCATGGACTCAACATTAGTCATAAAGAACTCACATACTTATGGCAAAAATCTACAAGTCATCAAAAACCAAGCACTACGCGCATGCTCCTAGGGGGATAGATTGGTAGAAAAAGACCATCGCAACATTGAACCCAAAGCTAAGCACTTCTCCCATTGCAAGAAAGATCAATCTAGTAGGCCAAACCAAACTAATAATTCGAAGAGACTTGCAACGATAACAAATCATACATAAAAGAATTCAGAGAAGATTCAAATATGGTTCATAGATAAACTTGATCATAAACCCACAATTCATCGGTCTCAACAAACACACCGCAAAAGAAGATTACATCGAATAGATCTCCACGAGAGAGGGGGAGAACATTGTATTGAGATCCAAAAAGAGAGAAGAAGCCATCTAGCTAATAACTATGGACCCGAAGGTCTGAGGTAAACTACTCACACTTCATCGGAGAGGCTATGGTGTTGATGTAGAAGCCCTCCGTGATCGATGCCCCCTCAGGCGGAGCTCCGGAACAGGCCCCAAGATGGGATCTCACGGGTACAGAAGGTTGCGGCGGTGGAATTAGGTTTTTGGCTCCGTATCTGGTAGTTTGGGGGTACGTAGGTATATATAGGAGGAAGGAGTACATCGGTGGAGCAAAAGGGGGCCCACGAGGGTGGAGGGCGCGCCTGGGGGGGGGGGTAGGCGCGCCCCCTACCTCGTGCCCACCTAGTTGATGTCTTGATGTAGGGTCCAAGTCCTCTGGATCACGTTCGTTCCGAAAATCACGTTCCCGAAGGTTTCATTCTGTTTGGACTCCGTTTGATATTCTTTTTCTGGGGAACTCTGAAATAGGCAAAAAACAACAATTCTGGGCTGGGCCTCCGGTTAATAGGTTAGTCCCAAAAATAATATAAAAGTGTATAATAAAGCCCAGTAATGTCCAAAACAGAATATAATATAGCATGGAGCAATCAAAAATTATAGATACGTTGGAGACGTATCATTGTCATAACAGTTTGACCGATAAAGATCTTCGTAGAATATGTAGGAGCCAATATGAGCATCCAGGTTCTGCTATTGGTTATTGACAGGCGAGGTGTCTCGGTCATGTCTACATAATTCTCGAACCCGTAGCGTCCGCACGCTTAACGTTCGATGACGATATAGTATTATATGAGTTATGTGATTTGGTGACCGAATGTTGTTCGGAGTCCCGGATGAGATCACGGACATGACGAGGAGTCTCAAAATTGTCGAGAGGTAAAGATTGATATATAGGACGATAGTATTTGGACACCGGAGGTGTTCCGGAGGGTACCGGGTACATATCGGGTCACTCGAAGGGGTTCCGGGCACCCCCGGCAAAAGATATGGTCCTTATGGGCCAAGAGGATAAATGCACCAGCCACAAGGGGCTGGTGCTCCCCACATATCGGCCGGCCAAGGTGGAGAAGGAAAGAGGAAGGAGGAAAGGAAAGAAAGGGAATAGGATTCCCTCTTCCTCCCCCTCCCCCCTCTTTCCTTCCCCCTCCGATATATATGGCAGTGGGGGCGTGCGGCTTGGGAGGAGCCCAAGTAGGATTCGGTCCTACTTGGGGCGCCTCCTGGCCTCTCCCCTCCCCCTCCTACCTATATATATGTGGGGGCGCCCCTAGCACACACCAGACAATCTGCGTAGCCGTGTGCGGGGCCCCCCTCCACCGTTTACACTCCCGGTCATATTTTTGTAGTGCTTACACTACAAAAAAAAGACACATCCGTGACATTTTGGGCCGAACGAAATTTTTTTCTGTCATACATATGACACTTCTATGACGATAATTGTGACAAAACCCGGTATCATCATAGATGTGGTGGGCCCCTACTTCTATGACAAAACATCATGACGGAAAATGGGCTTTTCGTCCTGGGCGGGCCGGAGACGCAGCTGCATGACATTCTTTGGGCCGTCCATGACGGAAAAAACCATGGTAGAAGCGAGGGCAAGGAAAATTTTGGTGAGTTCCCGGTTACGGTGGGAGGTCGGGGGCCGAGCGATGCGCGTTTCTCTCGTACACGTACGCGCGTGTGTGCGAGGCGTTGGCTCTAACTGAACCCGAGCGAGGCGTTGGGCTCTAACTGAACCCGAGAGATTGCACTGCAGGCTACACGTTACTGAACCCGAGCGATCGATCGATGGCTGTTAACTGAACCCGATCGAGCGATTCCTTCGCTACTGCTGCTAACTGAAGCCGATCGATGCTGCCTCTAGGATGAACAGTGAGCGTTGCGGGGGGGGGGGGGGGGGGGTTGGATGAACACTGAGCGGTGACGTTGCCTCTGGATGAACAGGACCCCGTGGTGTGGTGGAGGGCTAGATGAACAGTAGACGGTGGAGGGGTGCCCGTGGAGGGGTGGTTGAACAGGACCCCGTGGTGTGGAGGGCTGGATGAACAGTAGACGGTGGAGGGGTGGTTGAACAGTAGCCGGTGGAGTAGCGCGCGGTGGAGGCTGGATGAACAGGAGCCCGTGGAGGCTGGAGGAGGTCGACGGTAGCCCGTGGAGGCTGGAGGAGGTCGACGGTGGAGATGAACAGTATCCTGTGGAGTCCCGTTTTGCGGTACGCCACACCCCTCCCGATGAACAGGACCCCTGTTTCGACCGTAGGAGGTCCGTTTTGTTCGTTTTGGGGTACGCCACACCCCTCCCGATGAACAGGACCCCCGTTTCGACCGTAGGAGGTCTGTTTCCTCCGTTTTGCGGTACGCCACACCCCTCCCGATCAACAGGACCCCCGTTTTGACCGTAGGAGGTCTGTTTCCTCCGTTTTGCGGTACGCCACACCCCTCCCGATCAACAGGACCCCCGTTTCGACCGTAGGAGGTCCGTTTCCTCCATTTTGCGGTACGCCACACTCCTCCCGATCAACAGGACCCCCGTTTCGACCGTAGGAGGTCTGTTTCCTCTGTTTTGCGGTACGCCACACCCCTCCCCATGAACACGACGCATTCTGTTGCCTCCCCATGAACACGACGCATTCCGTTGCCTCCCCATGAACACGACGCATTCCGTTGCCTCCCCATGAACACAACGACGACGCTGTTTCTCCGTTCTGACCCAGCCATGTACACGAGCCCTCGCCGTACGTATGCACGAGTAGGCGTTCGAGACCCTGCCCGTATGTACGTACGTGGCCATATTTTCTTTCTTGCACCCTGGCCGCTGTACGTACATGTACATGCTACGTGCGCGCCTCTACTACGACACGTGCGTGCCTCTACATCGACCAGTATATATGTACGTACACGTTCGCGACCAGAATGACAACGTTACGTACGCTTCGACCAGGTGGGTCCCGACTGTCAGGCACTTCCTTGCCTGCGAAGATGTAGCCGGTGGGTCCCAGCAGTCAGGGGGGCGAATTGTTTTGGTTTTTTTGCCCGGACGCACTTCCTTGCGTGCGAAGATGTAGCTGGTGGGTCCCAGCTGTCAGGGGGGCGAAACGTTTTTTTTGCCCGGACGCACTTCCTTGCGTGCGAAGGTGTAGCTGGTGGGTCCCAGCAGTCAGGGGGAAATGTTTTTTCGCGAAATACGGTGGCCCGTCCGGTGGGTCCCTGCTGTCAGGTGAAGGAATCATTATTTTCCGCGTAATAAGGAGGCACTTCCTTGCTGTCGCCGTGGACCCAGCTGTCAGCCTCTCCACGTACAGTCCACGTCCGATGGAAGTCGTTCCTTGACCACGTTGACCACGCCGCGACGAGAGCACCAGGGCGGTGGACGACGGCGAGGCCTAGGAAGGGGACGACGCGGAGCCGGTGAAGACGCGGCAGTGGATGCCCACGCGGAGAGGAGTATGAGGGTTCACTCGTTCGGCTGCGGTGTGAGGCTGCCGTCGCCGCAGGGCCAGGCCAGCGGTGGGAATAGTAGGGGGCGGTGAGGCCTCCGCGGCAGCACAGCCGGCCACGGGAGGCAGGAGCAGGCGGCACGACTGGCGTTGCTTTGGGCGGCTGGAGCAAGAAGACCAAAGGTTGAAGAAGCACTACGGCCGTTGGATGGACATCGTACGGTCAATGGAGCTAGAATCGTTCATATTGACTAAGTTGACAAAGCCCTCCGTCCCCGTCAACTTAGTAGGCCCACAAGTCAACCTCCCACCAAGGTGGGTCCCAGCTAGCAGGGGGTATTCATTTTTTTGTGCGTAATAAGGAGGCACTTCCATTGGGTCCGAGCTGACAGCGGGGGAACGTTTTTTTCGTGAAATACGGTGGCCCGTCCGGTGGGTCCCAGCAGTCAGGGGGGAAACATTTTTTTCGAAAAATAAGGTGGCCCGTCCGGTGGGTCCCCGCTGTCAGGTGGAGGAATAATTATTTTGCGCGTAATAAGGAGGCACTTCCTTGCGGCCGCCGTGGACCCAGCTGTCAGCCTCTCCACGTACAGTACTCTTCCGATGGAAGTCGGTCGTTGACCACGTTGACCACGCCACGCCGAGAGCACCAGGGCGGTGGACGACGGCGAGGCCTAGGAAGGGGACGACGCGGAGCCGGGAAAGACGCAGCAGTGGAAGCCCGCGCGGAGAGGAGTACGAGGGTTCACTGGTTCGGCTGCGGTGTGAGGCTGTCGTCGCCGCAGAATAACAGGGGGTGTGGGTGAGTGGAGGGATGGCCTGGCCAGCGGTGGGAGTAGTATGGGGGCGGTGAGGCCTCCGCGGCAGCACAGCCGGCCACGGGAGGCAGGAGCAGGCGGCACGACCGGCGCTGCTTTGGGCGGCTGGACCAAGAAGACCAGAGGTTGAAGAAGCACTACGGCCGTTGGATGGACATCGTACGGTCACTGAAGCTAGAATCGTTTATATTGACTAAGTTGACAAAGCCCTTGGTACGCTCCAACTTAGTAGGCCCACAGGTCAGCCTCCGAAATGGTGCGCCCCAGATGTCAGGGGGAGGAATCATTTTTTGGGCGGCTGAAGCTAAGAATATCCGAGATTGAAGAAGAAGCACGACATCCGTTGGATAGACATCCAACGGCCACTGCTGCTAGAACCGTGTGTTGACTATAATAAGTTGACAAAGCCTTGCATACGCGCCAACTTATTTTTTTAGGGGACGCGTCACTTAGTAGGCCCACAAGTGTGTGGCAGAGAACTTATAGCCCATTTGCGTTTTGTAAGAATGTACAGCCCATTTTTGAATTCTAATGGAATTTACAACAGCCCATTTACAGTTTGTTAAAAGTACAGCCCATTTTCTAGCTAGGACAATGATTAATAATTTCAACCAACCGTTGAAGACAGAATTCAATAAAATTTCCCACATTTGATGGGATCCGAAATATTTTTATCCCGAAATTTCTAGTCAAATTAAATATAAATTTGTATTACGTAAAAATCCAACGAAACATTGCGCGCGCAACAATGAAAATTTAAGATTTTCAAAATCCATAAATAATATTTTATAAACTAATTTCGTGTTTGGTGCTTTTTTTATAGTTACTGCCCAGTTTTTATAATTACATCCCATTTATTATTTTTTAAAGCTCATTTTCCTGTTAAGCCTAATGCATCCCTCCTAGGAAAGATTTGCAGCCCAGCAGGGCGGAGAATAACAAGTTGACCTTGCCTGTGTATTCCTCAAAAAGACGTATAGCTGGGCTAGCCATTTTCATCTTGAAAAAATTAGTATCTGGGCTGGATATCTGGCCTGGCCTAGACAGGCCACAGCCCGCCTAGTTAATACCCTGCTCTCCTCTGAACAACAACGAAATCATCGCCAAGAAAAACTCTGCAGTGCTCACGCCTCAAAAACACAAATACTGCTCGAGCTGCTTGGTCCCAGCTGTCGGCCGTACCTTGTGCAATTCTCTCGTTTATATTGACTACATAGGTTGACAATGGTGTGGGACCGTGATGTCAGGAAACCAGGAGAAAGCAAAAAAAATAGTTGTACATAATAAGGAGGCACTTGCGTACGTACGGCTATGGCCCTAGTGGGTCCCTAGTGCCATCCAGTCAAAATAAAGTCATCTCCTGAATCCTCATGTTCGTTGACGATGTTAACAATGCTCGATGCCACGGCGAGCGCAACAACTCGAAGGACAACGGAGAGGGCCTCGCGGGCCCTACGGATGGTCTGATACAGCGCCCGCTGCTCATTCAGGAAGCCAAGATCATCGGACACCTATGAGCACCTTCGAGAAACTGAGTCGGCATGAAATGGTAAGGCTGCGCTTGGGAGCTCTGGTTTATTTCAAACCTGTATTAACATACAAGTGTAATATACTCGTCATCGGAAACAACGCGTAAAATACAGGCGTAATGAAACCGAGGGCCCGAGGCCTGTAAGTAAAACCGGCGGGTTACGCGTGTAATTTGAGAGACCAGTGTATATTTTACGAGCACTGCTATATGGACGACATTACCAGACGATACATGCACGACGTGCGTATCATGCCATCCATGGGCAAGGCTGAAACAGCAGCTAACGGCTGGATTAGCAATCGTCCGAGTGTCGTTCAGCGTTTTTATCGTGTGTGAAGTACTTCCGATATTTTACTAGTCGAAATCGACCAACCAAGCGCCTTCGCCCGAAACCATCTGCTGTAATTTACAAGCGTCAGTTTTACAAGCGGTTTTGGTTGGAAAACGACGATCCAATCACGGCCTAATATCATGAGTTGGTCGGAAGATCATATGGTTTCACGTCTAACCTACCCGACTTGTCGTATAGGCTATGAATGAAACATCAGACGATGAACTTCTTAAGCACGAAAACAACAGAAGAGGATGATCTTCTTAACAAGCAAATCACTGGCATTAGATCGACATGCAAAACAATACGAAGCATTATTCTCAGGAGGCACGGCGAACAGCTCGTGATGCCGCATGCCACAACATTCCAAGCTCAACTTTGCAATCAAACACAAGGCCTGGCATTACATAGACAATATTCAGAACAAACTCTTAACACAGGAATATCTCAGCAGAGTAACTATTTACTTCTAAACTGAACACAGGAATAGGAAAAAACACTCGACGCTGCTAACAGCAAGGGCGTCCCACTCAAAAATATCAAATGCATGTCTTCTGTCTAACATCAATGAGCAAATTTTGACAAGGTTTTCCAATTCCAATATATTAAACTAACGTCTTCTTGCTAACATCAATGATTAAACTTTGACAAGCTTTTCCCATTCAAAATATGTAATGCCTATGATCGTGGAGTCCTGTCGTAGCTTCTTGTACTTGTTTGGGCACTTTTTGCCCAGGGCACTCCACGTGTTGTTAAATTGCCAATGGTCTCTGCAGACTAGTCATGTCACCGGTGTCTAATAATACTCTGTAAAGCTTCTCGGTCATTCCTTCTGTAATGTAGCACAAACAGTGACTGCTTCTTTTTGCAAAGTGGAACGACCAACTGGACCCAGTAAGGCAGCAGTTTGCCTTGGACACATTGGCTCCTTTTGTGCAGTTCAACTAAAATCGAAGTCGGAATAAAACCGAGCTTTAATTTTGATATCCTTGTAAGCAACAATAGGTATAAGGGAAACAATTACTGAGAAATAACGGTTGATGACTTGTACTCCAAGAAGAAAAGCATCTACTGATCTACTTTATCTAATAGGAAACAAAGCAGGAGAGTAGCAATTCTCCATCAGTGTGATTCATTCATATTGACTAAGACATTATCTTAACAATGCCTTGTTTCAACATGTATAAAGAATGACAAAGCAGAAAAGTACAATTCCTAAAACAATGCAACTGATTCATTTTAACAGAGACATTATCTTAACAATACCTTGGTTAAACATGTAGAAAGAACTACAAAGCAGGATAGTACCATTCCTAACAAGTGTTGCATTTTTGAACTAAGATTCAGTAGTTAATTAATTCTGAGAGTGGCATTGCTTAATTTTACCAGCGGCATTAGATTAACGAAAAGCATAAACAGTTCCAGGGGAGAGTGGGTGCAACAACAGTATGTGCTTCCATCTACTTATAAAGGGGGTGATGCAGAGTTTGTTGTAACAAAGCAACAAGCATCATGTCTGGGTTGGTCCCATTTTTGTTCACTACTTAATGGGAAAAGACAGCAATACAATAGCTTCAATTCAACATTTATTTAAAACAGTACCAATCAAGTAGCACAACATCTCAAAGCATACTGCACAATCATGTGGATGAAGGCCTGTACTGACCTTTCATGAGACGGACAAGATAAAATACGAATCTGCCAACACGAATAGGAAATCCAATCTCGTTTTGTGCAGTTGCACTGAAATCAAGCAAAGTGTTTCGCGTAGCAAAGCAAAATGTCGCAATAGCAACAAGTTGAATAGATATCCCTATTTAAACAGAGGCAAAAAAGGAATCAATTACTGGCTAATAAAGGAGGATGAAACATGCGGCCACAAAAATGGTAATCCCGCCAATCCCTAACAAGTGTTGCAGTTTTGAAATAAGATTCAGTAGTTAATTCTGAGAGTGGCATCAATTACTGGCTTATAAAGGGGGTGATGCTGAATTTGTTGTAACAAAGCAACAAGCATCATGTCTGGGTTGGTCCCATTTTTGTTCACTACTTAATGGGAAAAGACAGCAATACAATAGCTTTAATTCAACATTTATTTAAAACAGTACCAAACAAGTAGCACAACATCTCAAAGCACACTGCACATCATGTGGTTGAGACCAAGATTTGAAACAACTCGCCACGAAGACTGGAAACAAATCTCGATCTCCTTTTGTGCAGCTCCACCAAAATTAAGCAAAGTCACCGGTGTGACATTCAAGTTGAACTGCACAAAACACTCTTAAAACATAAGTGTTTCGAGTAGCGAAGCAAAATGTCGCAATAGCAACAATTTGAATCGATAGCCCTGTTTTAACAGAGGCAAAAAAGGAAACAATTACTTGCCGATAAAGGAGGATGAAACAAACGGTGACAGAAAGAAGCATCTAACTTATCTTGGATCGAAAACAAAGTAGGACAGTAGCATTTATAAAACGGTTGCGTTGATTCATATTAACAGAGACATTCTCTTGAAACAACATTCATTAAAAAATGTAATTTACTTTTAACAGTGGCATTGCTTCAATTTTCCGGCGGCATTCTTAGATTAACAACAGCAAAATAGTTGTATGGGACATGCCAGCACCATGTGCGTCCACACGTATAAATGGGTGATGCAGAGTATGTAGCCAAGCAGCATATATGCGCTGGTCCCATATTTGTTCTCTTTGAACCTTCTTCCTATGTGAGGGCAGCAAATCTAGTCCTGCACAAACTACCCGACCCCCCAGTTTCTTTCCCTTTTCAACAAAGAGATTGGTTCCTTACAGATGTGTGTACTGGGTTACCCCCTTTTTCCCTTTTCGACCTACAAAGCGGCTGGATAGCCAGTCTATACTACTTTCCGCCCCTCCTTTCCTCATTGAACCACGTCCTAGATTCTTGCTCCAGCCCACCGCACCCTTCTTTCCTCTTTGAACCAAGACCTAGATTCGACTACAGATCGAAAAAGATCCACCTGCAGCTAGAGCAATGACGGTTTCAAAGAAACTTATACCTTAGGGTCGTCGGGATGTGGCAAGGCGTGCGGCGGGAGGCCGGATCTACCCACACTACGTACGACAGCGAGGAAGAAGGGGTCGGTGGCCCTCCCGCACAGGCGCTGGGTGAAAGAGAACAGCGCAGCCGGCAGTGGATTGCCTCCCTCGCCGAAGGCGATAGAGTGAACGCTGCACCTCCTCCCCTTCCCGGTGCGACGGGATACGGACGCCTCCTTCACCAGCTGTGAAGGGGGAGAGAGAGACAAGAGGCCAACGCAATCTTGTTCAGATCTGGTGAAGAGAGGGTGAGAGATTGTGAATATAGCAAACCCTAGCAAATGAACGCTGAGCCTCCAGCGTGTAACATATATGTAGTGCGGCGAGCGTGTGGAGAGTGCAAACCCTAGCGAACAAGCGCTGAGGCTCCCGCTTATATATATACTACTGTAGTACGGACTGAGCTCCGGTGCATTCACAGCACCTGCTTTTGGCTGTATGACAGGTGAGCCAGCCACATTTTGGGCCCACCTGTCATAAATCCAAAGGCAGGTGCACTAAGTCAATGAAGCTGCGTCCATATAGTACTCTCGTGTATACGACTAATATATAGTGGAGTGGTTTTCTTATTCTCTCCATAACAATCGTTTTAAATTGTGTAAGTACGAAACGAAACTCTTTATTTAATGTATAGTGAAGAAAACTAGTACTACTTCCGATGAATTAACGATCCACGCCCACGCGTCCTGGTCGCACTTCCTGTCCTTCACGTGTGGTACACTACCCTCATTTAAGTGAACAGCCACACATGCGCCAAATTATCGGAAACGTGTGAGAGTGTGTACAAATAAAGAATTTTAATTTCAACTATCGGAAAGGTTTGAGAGTATTACAAAGTTTGACTTCAGTCAAATCTAATATGCGGAGTAAATAAAAATGGAGGGCTACTACGTCCATCCGGGTTTTTAGTCCACACCATTTTTAAATCAAAGTTAATAGCTGGACAAATAAAATTACAGGGGAGCTGGAGACAAAGTTGTGAGAAGGCTTAGAAATCAATACAAAACTTGTGCTCTTAGTACCAATGTCGATCCTTCTTCGAGGAAACATTTGGTTCATAGCCAATTGTGTGATAAAATTGCGCCAACGTGAAAGACGACTGCGTCTCCAACGCAACCAAGGTGAACTGACGATGGATATCATCTTTGTGCGTAACAAGCAAAGAGCACTGATGGAAGATAGCTTGTTTTTCATTGAAAATCGATCAGCTTCACCAGCCAACGCAACCATGAGGCGCAACCATGAGCATCGATAGGTCATCGTGGTGATGCATCATCCATTTGGCATCAAGTTTGGGTGAGGCACCTATGAAGTTCGACAAATCCTCACTGTGGTCTGTTTCTTCTCAGTAATCAAGCTCGAGGAAGGAAGAACCACGTGGCAGAGGACAGTGAGGCGGAACAACAATGGCCATCCAATTTTGTGCAGTTCCACTAAAATTGAGGAAGACATGCCCGGGTATGGAGACACGCATCACTGTTTCCAAAAATATAAAAAAGGGTTAGCAACGACATCTCAATTGTTAATAAGAATTAATGAAAAGTACACCAACAAACAGAAGCATCATAATTATCTTGATGGGAACTAAACCAGGATACCCGAGAAAAAAAGCATTTCTTCATTTAACCAGTGATAGTACTACCACCATATGGACAATGACCGCACAGCCACCATGTACTTTTTGTCGAAACAACATGTATACCTCCACCGAGGCATAAATCAGGACAACTTTTCGAGTGGCATTTCCTCTATAATAGTACTAGTAGGTGATGTTGGATCAGCCGACGAACCCTAGCTACTCCCTCCGTCTAGGTGTGTAAGTCATCTTACGTTGTGCATCGTGACCAAGGCGGAGAGGAAAACGAGAAAACTTAATGTCTTTTTGCTAATTAACAGCATTGCATGCAATGAACTAACCACTGCATGTCATGTTTGGTAGTCTCAAGTCATTGAAAGCATGCACGGCCCACATCTCTTATTGGTTGATATGTCACAAAATAAGAAACGAAGAGGGAGTTAATGTACCGTGCCTAAGTGTTTTGGGATTATTTGGTTTTTGTAAGGTGACTTACACACCTAGACGGAGGGAGTACTATGCATGGGGAGCTGGGGAGTAGTCGCATAGAAGAAAACCCGCACGCAGCGACCTGGGGAGCTGGACCAGTACAAGAACTTATACCTCAGGTGGGCGAGATGTCGTTTAGGCGGGCGGGCGGGATCTGCCCACACGATGGCAGCGAACAAGGGCGCGGAGGATCTTCGTCCGCACCAGCGCCGGCTCCGAGAGGACGGTGCGCATCGGCTTCCTCCGTCGCCGACGGCGACAACGTCAACGCTGCACCTCCTCACCTCCCGCGGCGGACAGGATTCGGCCGGATCTGTGACTACCGGTGAGGAGAGAGATAGAGTGGACACTCTCATCTTGTTTTGATATGGAGAGGGTGAGAGAGCGAGACGCGAGAAACTCTATCAAACAAGAGGCTATAATGGAGTAAAAAAATCTCTCCATAGCAGTGGTTTTAAATAGAATACGTGCGTTCCCGGAAAAAAGAAACGAAAACTGGCGGACAATTTTTTAAGGGTCTGTCTAGGACACATCTAGATGTGACATAGTTATGTCACATCTAAGTTGATGTCCACTCTGTTTGTGGTCTATTTTTTTCCTATTTTTTTGTTTCTTGTTGCTACATTATATACTTGTGGGAGCTTAGATGTGATATCCTTAAATAACATCTAGATGTGAATTAGACAAACTGATTTTCTAATGTACCAAGAAAGAAAACTCGATCAAAAACACGCCCCCGCTTCCAGGTCGCGAGAGTCGTCGCGCACACACACATAGACATAGACATGTATATCCGTGTTTACGTAAAATTCCATTTCCATCTCCATCTCCAATCATATTTGTCCAACTTGCACATTATTTACGTTGTTAATTATATACGCAGCAATATTAACGTACAACATCTCTTGTTTGCGCACGTTCGAACCGCTGCCACGGCCGGTCCTGACCAACCCGAACCCTCTTCATCACCCGCGCGTGCTTCCCGCCCGAAACGGTCAGTGCCGCATTCATGCCCAGCCAGAGCGGACGCGACCTCTCACTGGCGCCGGCATTGAAGCGGCGCGCCGGCCGAGAGAGTGTCGCCCGCGCCACTTCCGGGTGCACGCGGCTGCTCCGCGTTCAAAGGTCGCAATAGCCGGCTACAACATGCATGTAAAAAGTTCTTGGGAGTCCGTGCTACAGCTAGCTGTCCTCCCCCAACTCATCAATCTCTTCCAGTAGTGCTAGTACTCCATGGCGCGATCCATCGACAAGCAGGTGGGAAAGTTATCGTATACTCGGTTTGCGGTGAGTGGCATGCCGAGCGACCGTGTGGGGTCGAGCCGTGGAGGAGGGTGAGACACGAACACGACAGACGTGATTTAAACGTTAGTTTTGCTCAATGGCGCGATCCAACGAAACGAAACGTTGGTTTCTCTCCGTTTCCATTTTTTCTCCGGAAAAACAGAAACTTTCCACTCCATTTTCATTCCTATTCCAAGGTTGCCCCGTTACAACATTCCATCAAATACAAAGGAAAACTAACACGCATGCTGATGCATCTCAATGATTCACAGATCATAGCCAATATTTACTTCACAACTAAAGAAAAATGTTGTGAGAGCGTGTACGAAAGAAAAACTACTGATGGGGTCACTACGACTTAAACCTTAAACATGATTTAATTTCCTGGCCAGGTAGAACCTGTCGAAGGAAAGACGGCTGGCACCCTCGGGATCATACGATGCTTTTGTGCAGTTCCACTAAAATCGACCTGAGCATCCCTGATGGCAAAGATATTGAAGAAGTGTGATTAGAATAATAGTACTGGCACTAGTTCATGAGACATAAACTCATCACAAGTAGAAGCCGGTAGAAGTAGAGAAAGATCGACATGGAGATGGAGCTACGGCAGTAGAGCAAGCCGGCTCCAAAAGGAAGATGGACTACCTGGGACGTCGGGCTGTAGCTAGAAGGGCGGTTGGGACGCGGCATCGGCCCATACCGCGGTGACCCCCGATTGGGACGCACCGACTGTGGGTTTTCTCCCTTGCCGATGTCGACCGCGTCTACGCAGAACATTGTTCCCTTCCCCCAGCTGCGGGATTAGGCCCGTCGTTCTATGCTTGTGAAGAGAGCAACCTAAGCAAGCAGGCTTGTAGCTTAGACTCCTGCTAGTGTATATATAGTGGTTTTCTTTTTCTCTCCATATCAACCATTTTTTTATTGTGTACGTGTCATTCAAGAGTGAAATGATGGTTGCTTCTTCCGACTAACTTACTGTGTGATTTGACTGCTCCTTAGTGGCCCCTACACGTACTCCCCCTACGTGTATGCAACAGCTACACGTACACATGGACGCAAAAACGCGCGCGACGCCCTAATGCATGCATGTCCGAGCACACGACGGAACACACACGGTCACGCTCAAGTGCTCAACCTACACGTGCATGCACACACATACTCAGTCAGGGTGAGCTAGTGACCGTATAAACACCGGAAAATATATATATTGAGCGCAATGAGCGTATTATGAAGTCCACTGACCGTATTTTTACAAATATACAGTGACAGACAGTGTATTTATCTCGTTTGAAATTAAGCCATATTAACCGGAGAGGAGGCAGTATGGACTAGCATTTCTTTGTTGTGTCCTGTCAACTTGTCGAACGAGGAGAAGGTTGCAGGACAGGAGAAGCTTGCGCGTGGTGGCTCGCAGGACAAGGAGAAACTTTTGACTAATGCAAGCTCTCCCTTGCTCAGGCGGTGGACGTGCAACAGTTAATTCGGTGTCAGATTGCCAGAAGCATACACTATACTACTAGTGCTATTATTGTTCAACTTCCCGAATAGGCGAACAGCCAAGCGCAAAGTTTACTAGTACTACTACTATAGTCTATAAAGGTACGTACTATACTAGTACTAGGAACCGGATGGAGGAGCGTCTGCACTCTTATTATAATTTTAAAATGTGATAAAGCAATCTTCAACACATTTGGTTCTCTTCGAGGGTTCTCGCATGTGATAATGGAAGTTGATTGCATGGAACACTCGCCACAATTCTCGCTTAATTCTGGCTCATATCCTATTACAAATAGTAGCGCTTGGTAGTATTTCCTCTTTTTTTGTTATTCAGCATGTAAACAGGTCAGCAAACCTTGCGGCGCATCTTCGTGCGAACCGTGCTTGCTGCACTTTGAATGTGGCCGAGAGCTGGCTTGATGAAACACCTTGCTTCCTACTTTTTTTGCGGGGTACCTCGCTTCCTAGTGACCAGTGTCTTGGCTGATCGTCCTAAGAATGCTTATATATGAATAAAGCTCTCTCATTTACCCGCAAAAAATATTAAGCCATATTAATCGGAAAGGAGGGAGTATGGACTAGCACTACTTTTTGGTGTGTCCCGTCAACTCGCAGAACGAGGAGAAGCTTGCAGGACAAGGTGAAGCTCGCTTACGCCTTTTGACTAATGCAACCTACCCTCGGTGGACATGCATCAGTCCATTCAGTGTCAGATTGTCAGAGGCATACACTGTAGTACCCAACATGCGGAGTACCATCATTGTTCGACTTCACGAAGAGGCGAAGAGCCAAGCGCAGTAGTACGAGTAGTACGACTACTAGAACCGCATGGTGGAGCGTCTGTACTCTTTTTTTTTATCTCTGATAAAGTACACGTTTATTCCGGAGAAGGGCGGAAAACGGCAGCCCAACATGTAATGAATGATATCGATCAACCAACCATGCTCGAATATATCTTGGCCTCCGTGCGAGCCCGTCTGTGTGTTCTCGCTCCTCGTCTCTCTCAAGGAACGGCGGGTTGGCTCTTTGCCGTCAATTGAGATTGGTTTGCTCACACTCCTGTCCCACATGTCAGTGATATGCCAAGAGGAGGTGCGTTGACCGACTGGCCATACGCATACTTGGTTTTGCAGCTTCATACTACTCCTCCCTCCGTCACAGTTTACAGGGCGCGCTTCATTATGATGCATTTCTCTCAATGCATTTCCACCACCAGAGAGACTTTAGACGCGTTTGGTTTAATGCTCAATTAATTAGGGCGTGGTAACCGCAATCAAGTCCACAATTTTCTCTCCATGTACTGTACTACTACAGAGTGGAGTAAGTGCATGCATGTGTGTACCCGGGGTGGAAGCACTGCATGCATGTGTGTACGCATTATTCCCTCTAGTAATAGACGCCGTGCTATAACTACCAATGCTATTTTTCAGGCCGATCGCTAGTCGCCTTGGTCCCACAGATTTTTTTTCTTTTTTCTGAAGCGCGCTGTATAAACAGTGACGGATGGAGTAGTATGAGCGGATTCAAAGAAGAGCGTATTGATGGTTGCTTCTTCAGAGCAACTTACAGTGGGAAAGGTGGGGCTTATGATTTGACTGCTCATTACTCACTATTAATGCGGCGCAACGACCGGGCTGAGTCTCCCATGCGGTTGTGCCCTACCCCTCGGTTCTTAAATATACTCCGGAGTATTTGTCTTTCTAGAGATTTCAACGAGTGACTACTCAAATATTTGTCTTTTTAGAGATTTCAAATAGACTGGCACATACGGATGTATATAGACATATTTTAGAGTGTAGATTCACTCATTTTGCTCCGTATGTAGTCACTTGTTGAAATCTCTAGAAAGACGAATAGAATATTTAGGAACGGAGGGAGTACACATACGAAGCAAAATGAGTGAATCTACACTCTAAAATATGCCCGTTTGAAATTTGTAAAAAGACAAATATTTAGGAACGAAGGAGTATAATTTTGTGCATGGCACATGGACCCGGATGATGAAGAGGCTTCTGGCAATGCTACCAAGATTCCATCATTTGTTTACATAATTGACGTACTATACAAATAATTTTCCAGTGACATGAAATTATACAATGGTGTGAGCTTTCAGCTTTTGTTTCGCGTGTCTTGCCATTGATGCTCTTTCGGAAACAATAAAAAACTAACTTCCTTGCTAATGCATGTCAATTATTAGCAGATCAGAGCTAATAATTACATCACAACTGAAGACAGAGTTGTGAGAAGGTGTTAAATTAAAATTGATCCATGCTTTCATTGGCAGCAACGTCCCCCCAGCTCTGTCTAAATCAATAAGGCATGTTGGCGAAAAAAGTAGCTGTTTGGAGCATGCAACATTCCGATCATTTTGTGCAGTTCCACTAAAATAGAGCTGAGCGTCCCTGTTCCAAAGATATTAAGTGTGATTACGATAACAGAGGACTGCTGATGAAACAATAAACACACAAATAGAAGCCGGTCACCTTTCCAGTCTCTCTTAAGACTAACTAGTTGGAGAAGATTAGGCTCGGAGTTGGATGAGGAGGATAGAGCAAAACCAATCTCCCTTTCTGCAGTCGCACTGAAATGTAGAGACGTTGCCCGTGTGACATTTTAGTACAACTGCACAAAACACTCTTAAGAAAAAAGTGATTTGTGCAGTTCACCAAAAGGTCGCAATAGCAACGAGTAGAAAGGAAACAATTACTGGCCAATAACAGTTGATGACACATGCGACGACAAAAAAGGAGCATATTCCTTGTCCTAAGGGAAGATAACAACACGGTTGTGTTTGTATAAAACGGTGTGAGGACGAGAATGCAATATGGAAAGTACGCCGGACGAGCTACGTTTTGGGCAAAGAACTATGGAAGATCCACATGCAGCGACGTGGGAAGACGGGCAGTGGAGCAAGGTCGAAGGGGATACCTGGAGGTCGTCGGGATGTAACTAGGTGAGCGGCGGCGGGCAGAATCTGCGAGCAGGTGGCGCAGGCCCTGCCGCGCCGGAGCTTGGTCAGAGAGAACGGCGTGTACCGCAGATCGGGACGTGCTGCCTCGGCGCCGTCAAACAAAGAAACGATGCACTTCCTCCCTTCCCCCAGCGTACGGGATGCGGCCGGATCAGTGACCAACAGTGAGAGAGAGAGAGAGAGGCCACCGCACTCCCTTTCCCCCGGCGGACGGGATGCGGCCGGATCAGTGACCAACGGCGAGAGAGAGAGAGGCCACCGCAGCCTTGTGTGAGATACTCTGAAGAGCGACAAACCAGGCAGGCAGGCTCCATTGTATATAGTGACCGGACTACCATTTTCTCCATAAAAATCGTTTTATATTTTGTGTATGTGCCATTGAGCGCTATAACTTTATTAAAAATAACGCGGCAACGCGTCAAGTCGAACTTTGTTTCGTGCACGCGTGGTACACGACCTCCCTAGGTAAACAACCGCTAAAGGCATTCAAATTAGCACGTGGGCTGCCATTTCGTAAAGAAATGAGCTCCACCATGTACCCGCGCGGGTGTGGCTAGGCACGAAGCATGAGTACGTGCACGGTGCACCTATTCTCTTCTTGTATACGTACACCACCTACGTGGGGTTGTGTGGGAGAGATACAAACCTAGAGAGATATAGTGTGTGGGTTCTTGAGAGTTTTTTTTGGGGGGGGGGTCAATCAAAAAATGTAACATATGCAATGTGTGTGAAATAGAGTCCTGGATATAACATATAAATAGAGGGGGCGATCCATGAGAAGAGAGTGGAGGTATCATCGGCTTGAGGTGTCCATAGAATCGAAGAGAGGGATGATGTGTGTGTGTGTGTGCCGCGCGCGCGATCGATAAAGAGTGCCATGGAATTTGTGTGTGCCCACGTCAAAGATATAGAGTGGCTGGCCTACTGGAACGTGAGATGGGACATGTGCAGTTTGTCTCTGTGGCATGGATACCTACCTGCAGCGCTCGACTATCGGTGTGTGGTGGGGTAAGAGGGAGGCCCAATTAACTATAGAGGTACAATGGCTGGTATATGTGTGGAGGAGGAGAGAGGCCTACCTCATGTATTAAGGAGATCGATCTGCCTCATGTATTAAGGGAGATCGATCGGCATCCATGCATATGTGCAGGAGAGGAATAAGGTTGGGAGAGAGACAGAGCTAGAGTGTTGGAGGGGTGGTAGTGGAGTTGCTTCTAACAAATGGTGGGATAGGCTTGCTAGACAAACGGAGGGCACGCCCGCAATATCAATAAGAGAGGAGATGGCTGCTTGTTGTCTGTGCACGTGCGTGTGAGAGACGGGTCAGGAGGCATGCACGAATGATGAGGGGGGACGATGTGGCTGTGGTAAGCAGACGTAACTACATAGGAAGATCAATCGCCCTTTGTTAGAGAAAGGAGACACATAACTTGTGAGGTACGTCAATCGATGGGGGTAGTTAAAGTCGATCTAGGTATATGTTGGGAGATCGATCGGTATACATGCATGTGTGTGTTAGAAGCAACTGAGGCACGAGGAGAAGGATAGAGAGAGAGGGATGCATGTAGGAGGTGGTACGAGAGGCATACTTTATCAAGGGGGGAGGAGTGTGCGAGTACGAGAACGATGAAAAGAGTGGTGGGAGTGAGGCATGGACGGTGACAAGAGAAGAGGGGAAGCTTGTGTTTGTGCTACGCACACCTGGCTAGAGAGGCATATCGATCGATGTGTGCCGTAAAGAAGGAGCTGGGGGGCCTACACACACCGTGGGTGAATGACCTAAAGTGAAAAGATGAATTTGCGCGATGGAGCTAGAGAATGCTGAGGGAGGGTGAGAGGAATGTGGGCGTGTGCATGCACAAGAGAAAGTTAGCGCTAGCTACAAAGATAAGAGGGTTGTGTGGGTGTAAAAGACGAATAGAGATCATATATACTTCATTATAAAAAGCGAATTCGGATATTTGAAGAATTTATCATAGTGTTTCAAACCGACGCATGTGTGAATATATATAACGGTGATACACATGGTGTGGTTATGAACATGTTATACTACATTTAATATATTTTATCTCTACACTTATAAAAAAACGGAGTTGTTGATGATGGTGTGCCTGCCTCCTGCATTATAGGTCATCCGATTTATATCTGGCGGATAGCAAGGAAACTATGATGGTTGAAGTTGGCAACAATCATGATTGTAGATTCTTATTGAAATAGAGAAACGAATTCAAATTTAGTTCGAATTACAGCGGTAGTATAGACATTTGGAATGCACTAAAATGTTGGTATGAGTAGGTTACATGCATTATACCAAGAGAAAAAATTTAATCGGACATAACATGGATTCATACTCCCTCCTTCCATCTATATAGGGTGTAATGAGATTTTTAAGACCGCCTTTTACTATTGACAAGATTAATAGTACATGACATGCACAATGTGAAAATTATATCATTGAAAGAACCTTTCACAAACGAATTTAACGGTGTGCTTTGTGTAAGTTGCATGTCATATATCATTGCTCTAATATTTGGTCAAAGTTAGCATCGAAAAACGCATTAGCCCCTATATAGACGGAAGGAGGGAGTAGCTTTGAATAGCATTTGTATAGTAAAACGGGGCAAGACTCTCTCTTTGTGTGGTGTGAATAGTTTTATTTTTTGGTTTTCTTTTTGGTTGAGGGAAGTGTGAATTGATTTGGTACGTACAAGTACAATATTACTACACGTTAGGCTTGTCCCTAAAATTCAACCCGCGTCTTGTTATATCCCGAAAATTCAGATATCGTGCTCCCAAAACTGGCGCCTTCACAACCCGCGCCTTGCTATCCCGAAATTACAACGCGCGCGAAAACTCCCTCCAGCTGCCAAATCCCGACACGCGAAATCCCCCTTCTAACCCTGAACCGAAAGGGCCGCTAGTTCAAATCGGTGGGGGGTACTTTTGTAACACACCCTACATTTTGGACAAGCGCGTCCCTAAGTCATGCTTCACCCCCTCCCATCGCCCCCTTTTCGCCATTCGAAATCCCAGGCCGCCATAACCTCTTCACTCCAGCCACGAAACCCCACCCTCCTCCGTCCGCCACGTCACCGCTGCCCAGCAGGAGCCTCTTCCCCGACGATGTCGTCCACCGCAACAGCTCGACGTCCCTCGTCCACCTCCCCGGATGAGGATCCGTTATCCATCTCGCCGTCTCGCCGGTTCAGCCGCCCCGTCCTCCACCTCCAAGGAGCTACTCCGACGATCGCCTCGTCTATCGCGGCTGCTCCATCCCCACAGTGCCGCCTTAACCTGCTCCACCGGAACCGCAGCATCCTCACCGACTCCTCGGACGAAGCCGAGGTCTACTTGGCGCCACCAAAGAGGTTGTACACTCAGCGCATCGCACCTTCTCCTTAACTCGACCTCCCGGCGCCGACGGTGCTCCATCCCGCACCCCCATGGAGCGGCTACCTTGAAGCCGGCGCCGCGGGCGACATCTCCACGGCGACTCTCCCCTAGTGCGAGGCCCCTTCGGCGGCGGCGTCCATACCAGCCGGATCTGCTGCTCCGGCTCTCGCTCGCTCGCTCGCGCTGCTGCTGCTGCTCCGGCTCTCGCTCGATCGCTCGCTTGCCCAGTTGCTGCTGCTGCTCTCCCCCTTGCTCGTGCTGCTGCTTTGCTCTGATTAAGCCACACTTCAGTCGATTGAATCGACTTTTGGGTCAGTCGATTTTCAGGGGTTGGAGGGGCTTGCCGGTGTTAAGGAAGAACCACCCGCAGCGGGGACGGGGGCTCGCCGGAGAGGTACCCCACTATCTATCTTAGGGTTCAGGGTGGGCGGCGGGGGGCCTAGAGGGCTGGCCGGGGCGGCGGTGGCGAGTTGTTTTGGGGCGGTGAGGCGGCGCTGGGGCCGGCGGTTCGGCCGGTGGTGGCTGGCGGCTCATGGGGTGCAGGTTGAAGATGAACTGCAGGCCCTCCCTAAACTACATGTCAAGTGCCTCTCTGCTACCATTGCGTTCAGTTTCGACAGTTGCATTCAGATTACACAGTAAATTTCAGTTTCGACGGTTAAGTTCAGAATCAACAGTTTTTACCTCATCTATTGTAGTCAGGTGGTTTTTGGTGATGTTAATTTTACATCCATTTTACATCATCTATTGGAGATGCTATTAGAATCCCACTTGAGATTGACGATGTCTGTCTTAGGCTGCTTCAGCCTTGGCGTCTTACGGCTCACCGGAGCTGCTCCAACGACAGAACGATCCATCACAACAGAGCAGTGCCCTGGACGCCGTCTACAGATTCCTCAGATCTCCCTCCACACCTCTGACAGCCACCTCTGCCTCAACTGCTTCAGCGACCAACTCGATGATGTTGAGGTCGACACGGCTACGGCAAAGAGGTTGTACACTTGTTGCATCACTTATTACTATACATTCACGTCGATCCATTAGCGCTATTTTGGTTCAACGGAAAAACGTCGATCCACTGGTTGTTACCATCACTCTAAATTTCTGCATGCTCTCCTTACATAATCTCACCATATTTTTTCGTATGCATGTCAGATATTGTACACAGTCATGCTGAACATGTAGAGAAAAAGAGAAGAGTTTTGCGCGGCAATACAATGTCATGCAGACATTGCTCCATGGTGGGTTCAATGGCAAACCCTCCCCACCCCTCTCCAGATTGTAATCCAGAGGAAGATATCTGTTTTGAGGCGGATTCAGACACCGCTGACCACTCCTATTTACCCCCCAAGGTGTTTGCTCTACCTTGGCATGATAATGTTAGTCATATCATGCATATGTTGCCTTGTAGTGCCTACTTTTGACATCATATATGTCATCTGCTTAGTTTAGACATGTTCTGTAATGCCACCTGTTTAGTTTCTATATCATATATGGGAATTATGTAGTCTCATGTCTTTTAGCCAGCCATAATATATGTGAAATGTGCAATGCCATCCTGTTTAACCAGGCATCATATATTTGAATGATATCTTGCCCATCCTTTTCTTCATTACATTTCCACTTGTCGACAATGTTTGTACATTAAACTACTCTTCCTGTGAATCAGCCATTTGGGTGGGAGATGGAAAAATCTGGAGTGAAAACAAGGCCTTCAGAGCAGACAGTGCTACATGTGGAAGCAGATCTCTTGTTGGGTCCCGATAGCTCCTCAGAGATGGATTCAGAGACAGATGACCAGTCCTATTCCCCCACTAAGGTGTATGCTCTAAGTTGGCACGGTTATACTGCTCATATCATGCATACGGTGTCTTGCATTGCATAGTTTAGACATCATATACACAATATTCAACACCATGTTCTTAGTTCAGACATCATATCGAATGCCCTCTGTTTAGCATATAAATCACATATGTGAATTAAATGATGCAATCCTGATTACTTAGATAACATGTAGGTGAATTATGTCATGCGATCATGTTTAGTTATTCATCATATCTTTGAATTATGTTATGCTATGCTATCCAGTTTAGATAGACATCATATATGTGAAATTATGTCATGCTATCCATTTTAGTTAAACAATATACATGTAAACTATTTCATGCCCTCTTTTTTCCACACTATCTATTGCATCTGTCTCTCATACAATGTCTGTACATTCAACTATGTTTCCTGTTTATCAGCCATTTGAATTGGAGCGGGTGATGCCAGTATCTAGCGGACTAAAAACACGGTCTTGAAATAAAACAGTGCTACCTCTTGGTGGAGATAGCACCCCGGTTGTACATGCACAAGAACCAGCCCTACCACACATAACCCAAACTCTCGCAGATTGTACCCCTACTGCGATGGACAGAGAACCAGCTTCACCCAATCTAACCCCAACCCTAGCCAATAGTAACCCAGTTCCCGTTGACACAGCACCACCTCCACCACAGAGCTCCCAAACAAGAGCAGTTAGTAAGGTAGCTCCAGTGCCCAAAGGGCCAGTACTATCACGGCGAACCCCAACTCCACCAGTTAGTACGCCTATTCCTGTGGAGGAAGCACAACCAGCTAGTCGTAGTTTAGCATCTATCGCATTTGATGTTGTTAAATCGTATGTGCGTATCTTCCCATCTTGGAAATATTATATTGAAGATGAAGGAAAATGCCAGTTTCAGGTGTTTGTCCAGGAGTTATGTGTAAGTAATGTTATTCATGGCAATTACTTTGCTTCGTCCCATACATCCTACCTCCATGATGGTTATAATACAGCAAATTTTCCCATTTTTCTCTATAGAGAAGGACCGATTTGGAAACTCAGGATGAGATAACCTGTGCTAATACCTCTGCTATCTTCAAGAATGCTTGGTGGCAGTATCGGAATTACCTGAAGAAAACATACTTCACCGGCAAAGAAACTCATCAAATTCCCTTACGTTCTCCTGAGACACATTTACTGGAAGATGACTGGGAACGCCTTGTTCTGTACTGGTCCCGAACCAAGAATGTGGTAAGGTCTATGAGCTCATTTTCTATTTTTTAGTATTATATTCTTGCATCTTACTGTACTCTGTTCATGTAGAACAAGTGCCTAAACCTGAAGAACAACTGTTCTAATTTAAGATTCCATTGCTATCATAGTTCAAAAAAGCGCTAGGCGTTAATTGTGCGTTTTGCCACCGCCTTGCGCTTTACTGACCAAAGCGCATGCTTATGCGCAGTTATGCGCAATGCGTTTTGCCAACGCCTAGAGCCTAGGCGCGCTTAAGCGCTCGCTTAGGCGCGCCATTTTTAACTATGATTGCTTTGCTCTTGTATCACTATATTTACTCATATAAACTTATTTTTAAATTGAAGGATCCAATCGAAACTCCAATGGCACAGGAGGTATGTTCACGCATGTTTCTTTAACAGGTTTGCTCTTATCAATAGCTCTGTTGATTTCAATTTCAATTGTGTATACAGTTGACTTTCATATCATGCACATTACTAGCATCACAACAGAGCCAATAGTGTTGTTGTACATGTAGACCCGTGGTACCCATCTGAAATCTTGTTGTGCCTTGTAGTTTCCCACGCTTTGTATTCTTTCACTGCTGCTTTGTCTTGAACTAATATGATTTGAACCGTGTCTCTATTTTGATTTGGCAAGACAATGAAGTGACCATAGGACATAGATATATGTTTGTTTGATGCTTTTACTATGTACTAGTACTTGGCAATAGAAGACTTGGTAGTTTAATCCTGTCCCCCTTACTAATGAACTGGTTCACCGAAATGAGTTTCATATACTAGTACATGCTAAACTTGTTATGTGTCTGCTTGTTTCTTCTTTTAGAATGCTGACAGAATATTGGAGAAGAGTGCCTTATTAAGCAATGGTAAAGGAAGTAATGCAGATAAGGTTCAGGATAGTGACACATCCTTGTTGGTCTCCAACAAAGCTGATAAAACAGCTAAGGAAGACTATCTTGAAGACAGCGAGACAACCCCAAAGTCCTGTCTTGGTTTAGTGTTCGAGTTACTGGCCACTACCGCTTGCACAAGCTATACAAACTCACTGTCTGAATCAGTTCGGTTTCTTGAGTCTCAACTACAAGCTGAAAGACATCGATCAGCTATGCTGCGACAAGAAGCGGAAGGACTGCGGAAGTCCCTGGAGCATTCAGATGCATACTTTCTGGTGCAACAGCAAGCGTTGGAGGATTTTAGCGCCAAACAGGACAAAGCTAATCAGCTTGCTAAGCTTATTGCCAGCATGGTGGATACCCAGGATAACGTTTCTTGAGCTCTTCTGAAGTTGTTTCAGTTATGCTCTTGTTTTGCTGCCGCGTTTATTTGCACTGGTGGCCAATTTTCACGGCCAGTGTATGTAATGTGCTGCTTTGTTCCCTATATTTGCACTGGTGGCGAACTTTGATGCCCAGTGGATGTAATATGTGTAATAGCGGTAATAGGCTAGCGTTAATTGCTTGCTTATTTATTTCCTTATTGTCTTGTTTAGTTGTTTGCTTGTAGTCACTGCAGTTCTTTTTCTGTTTTTTTCTAGTGGCCACAATAGCCTATTTTTGGTAACTAGGCCAAAATAATCGTGGCAACACACGGACTGTTGTAACGATGGGCCTCCTGCAGGCCGTATGATCCATGGGCCTTCGTCCGGCCGTAGGATCCATCGGCCTTCTATACGGGCCTTAGGGTCCATGGGCCTTCTACGGACCGTAGGGTCCATAGGCCTTCTACGGGCCGTACGATCCATGGGCCTTCTACGAGCCGTACTATCCATGGGCCTCATACGGGCCGTAGGATCCATGGGCCTTCTACGGGGCATATCATCATTTCGCCAATCATGGGCTGTACTATTCATGGACCATAACGGGTCGTTAATAGGCCGTATTTGATAACTCTATGAAAACAGCCCAACGGGTTTTTTTTACATGAAAACGGCCCAACGTATTAACGGTCCGCAAACGGGCCGACTGTAACGACGGGCTGAATTTGGCCCACAAGCAGAAAATGACAGTAACGGGCCGTATGTAACCAAATGCTGCAAATGAGCCCAAGAATCAATGGGCCCTGAGAAGGCTGAAAGATAACTTGGGCTGGAAACGGCCCAATGGAATAACGGGCCGTTAATGGGTATAAAGTGATACACTGTTCATTACGGGCCAGTTTCACCACGGGCCGTTAATGGGCCAAGAGTTACAAAGGTCCTCATATGGGCCGAAAGAAGTCATGGGCCACACATGGGCCAGAAGATAAAACGGGCTGAATCATATTGGACGGCCCAGATGATGCTACTGGGCCTAATTTGGATAGGGCGTAACGGGCCCTGGGTTAGCGGGCTGTAAATGGGCTATATGCGAACAGGCAGTTAACAGGCTTTCTGTGGGTCGGCCCCCCACCTTTTGACCAAGTCAAACGGGCCGGCCTTTTCACAGGAATGGGCCTCTGTTGGGCCGTGCCACGTGTCGCCGTATCATAGGCGCCTTCGGTCCAATGAGCGGATGACATCTGTCCCAACGGTGAGCCGACATGTGTTTCCTCCAGCCAATGATGATTTTACACGTGGAAAATCCCCATTGGTCAGGGCTGTTAACGGGTTATCGGATCCAAAACCCGACCCGATAGCTTAACGGCGTTCCGTTACGGTGGATGCCACGTGTCGGTCACCCTTGACGAAAGCACTTCTGTGACGCGCGATTTATCGTCATGGAAGTGGACACTTCCGTGATGATAATTTTGGTAATGTCATGGAACACTTCTACGACAGCACAGGTATGACTATCTTGATTCTGTCATAAATTTGTCATGGATGTACATGCATGACAAAAAACGCGACCTACTGTGACAAACACGTATCATCACGGAAGTGTATTTTTTTGTAGTGCTTTCTTGCTTCAGACGCATGTTCGAAGACTCAGATGATGAGTGGGTCGCTGGGCTAGATGTTGAGTACACCACAGTCCTAGGACGAGAGAAGGATCTAAAGGACGAAGAGAGGAAGAAGCCCGCCGTGATCCAGGTTTGCGTGCATGACTTATGCTTGGTCTACCACATATGCCATGCCGACGTTGTGTGCCAGGATTTTAAGGACTTCCTTGAGAGTAACCTAGTCAAATTCGTTACTGTAGACTTTGGTAACGACAAAGAAGTCCTGCGTCGGATAGGCCTCGTTGTAGGCAACACCTTCGACCTCCAGAAGAATCGGCTGGTGTCCTCTCGTCAGCCTTCAATGCTGACCCTGGCAGGAGCCATGGTTCATCCTTCGTACGGTAAACTGGAGAAACCTCCATACAAGTTTCATCGTCATGCATGGCGGCGGAATGTACTAGATATAGACCACATCCACTACGCTGCAATGGATGGCTACCTTTGCTTCAATATCTACAAGGGTTGGATGAAGAGCAACAGCCAAGTGTGCGGTTCAAGCAAAGAAGTATCGGCCAATAGGAAGAGGGACAAGGACGAAGTCGAGGACGTGGACGAGGACTCCGAGTAAGGTGGCAGTGTCGTTGCTCATGGTGGTTCTAATGCAGTGTCTACTGGAATAGTTGCAAAGTTTAATTTCAGGTGTGCTTAATTTAATTTGAGGGGTGTGTTGTGCTGAGCCCCCAGCAGAACTATGTTATGTTTCTTCTCGTTACTTTAACTCTTCAGTACGTACATACTAGTATTTCTTACATTTCATATTTTAGTTGGTATAGTACTACCACTCGTTTCTTCACATTATATACGTACAATATATATGGCCAACATCATATAGCCAGCAGTTTAGTTGTCAAAGAATTTCAGGGTGCTTAGTTTTGTCAAAGAATTCCAGGATCCTTAGAGGGTGCTTGGATCCAAGGGACTTATTTTAGTCTGACTAAAAATAGTCTCTTTAAGAGGCTAAAGTTCCAAGCACCCCTGATTAAAGAGGGGCTAAAACTAGTCTTGAGACTAAAAAATTTTAGTCAGGGGTACCCCTACTAAAATGTGGATTAGTCCTCTCTCTACTCATTTAACTCCTCTCCTTTAACACAGGCGAGTTCTGGATTGGAGGGTTTGGAGGATAATAAATGCTCATTAACTTGATTTTAGCCTTTTTAGTATTTGGATCCAAGCATGGGTGAGGCTAGCATGTTTTAGTCCCACTACTTTTAGTCATGGGACTAAAACGTATCCAAGCACCCTCTTAGTTTTATTTGAGGGGTGGGTTGTGCTGGACACCATTATTGTGACTAGCCTTTTTAATAGTACTATATGCATAATTTGGCGACGAGCACTCTCTATATGGACCACCTCTTTTTTAATTTCAAGTTTTGCTCCATGGCGCAATCCATCGATACTACTGCTGTACAAAAGTATACATTTTTTAAAAGGCTAGAGGGCGGGGCAGTCTAGCTTGGTCGGTTTCATGAGAGGCGGGGGCCTTTGTGATTTGACGGCTCATTACTGCTGGAAGGCGGGGCCTTGTGATTTGACTGCTCGTATAAATGCGCCGACGACCTGATCGAGGAGGAGCAAAGAACCGTGCGGTATACTCAAGTTTTCCACTGGAGTAGTACTGCGACGGAGGAGCAGGAAACACGGCAGCCCAGTACCATATGGCGATAAAAAATGATCTAATTTACTAGTCATCTCATTGTTAGCATTGTTCTATTCATTCCCTCAAAAAAACATTGTTCTATTCATGCCTCGTAGAGAACGTGACACGTGCGACGAAACACCCGAAGCAAAAGATGAAACACAGGAGCAAAAGAAGAAGGAAGATTATCACCCCAAATGATCTAATTCGCCGCGGAGTCGTAACTGCTTCTTCATCGCCTCCACGACCTCCATCTCCTTGCGCGTCTCCTCCGCCATCTTCTTCATTCTGTCCATGACGCGGGATTTCTCGACACGAGCCTTCATCATCTCTTCCACGGCCGCATTACGTACCTTGACAGCAGTCGGGTGCTCGATGCGGAGCTTCGCCAACTCCTCCTTCTGTTCCATGACGAGGGCCTGCAGCATCTTCATCGAGGAACTACTATTCTCATGCAGCTTCTTCCAGCCGGCGTTCTTCTCCTTCAACAGGTCGATCTCGTGGCAGAGCTTCGCCTTGTCCTCCTGAAGTCGCAGGATTTCGCCGGTCGCCTTCTTCTCCGAGGCAATGCTCTTCTGCAGCAGCATCACCAAGCCGGCGGTCAACTCCCCCTGCTGATTGAGCTCAGCGGGCATGTCGTCGAGGCTCTCCTTCAGCAACTCCATCAAGCCTTGGATGAACTCCTTCTGCTTATTGAGCTGATCGGGCATGCCGTCAAGGGATAACGACTCCAGCTCCGCCGGCTCAGCATGTTCACCTCCGCGGCTAGGGCGCTCCTGGGAGCCATCGCCTACCCGTGAGAGATCTTTCGAGGTCTCTGCGTGGCGGCGAGCCCTCTCTTTTTTTCCGCAGCCTTGGTTGACGCTCCCTTGTTACGAGTAGTTCTCGACCTAGAGCTCTGCTCACCAGCCATGGCAACGACGGACGAAGAAGAAGCACTTATGAGGACGAAAGGTAGAGTAATTTTCGGTTAGGTAGTTCCCCTTTTTATAACCTAAGTACTAGCACTAGTACTAATACCTGCATAGTGGGAACACGTTTAGGTTTGGTACGTACTAGTAGGTGTGAGCAGGCTTTCGAATGTGATGGGAACAAGGTAAAGATTAATTGATGGTTTTGGTTTCGAGGCCCGAAACGGCTCCCGATGAGTTTCGCGGAACATAAATTTCAAGTACTACACTTCTCAAATGCGTAAATATTATGTTACTATCAAAAATTGGCCCAAAATACGAAGGAAACCAATGGAAGTACTACTAGCAACCCACGATTTAACTACTCGCATGCGCGCAGTGGAGTAATAATGTCTTTCTTCCGCCCTCACGTCCACTCAATTTGCATGCGCTGTATTAATTGACCATCAATGAAGTGAACGACTTTACACGCATCAAATTATCACATGGGGTGGATCTTGGTACAAAATTGCGTCCGCCCATGTACCCGCGTGTGCGTGCGAGGGAATGAGTGCGTGCGTGGCGTGCGTGCACATCTTCGCTTCGTGCATGTACCACCAGTATGGCTCAGGGAGGACGAGTACATTCTTCTGGAACCATCAGCACGTCACTGTGATCAATCCACGCAAGGAGGTCACGACAATGCCTCCACATGTGCCACGTGGCTTCATGAACTGTAAGAGAGACACTGTGTAGCGTGCCATTGGTATTCTAATTTACGTGTTTTGCACATACTCGAAGTACTAGTAAGGTACACGTGCATTGCACGCATCAGATTTTGCAACCAAATTATGAATAAATACCACACTATAGCATGTAAGCTCTGAGTCATATATGCCTGATGTAGCCCTTCGTTTAATTCTTATAGTTCATCTCATTCAACATCAATTAGTTTTTATAAAAAAGCTAAGAACGCGGGAATAGGAAAAACATGGGATTATAGTGGAATGTCGTCTTGAATCCTACAGGATGGTACGAGTGTTTGATTGTGCATAGAAAAAACGCAGAATTCTTTCAAAGAGGTTTGAATGGATGGGATGTTTCCTATGAAATCTAGTGCAAATGAATCATATGGAAAAATTCCTATGGTTTACAATCCTACGAATCAAACAACCAAGATAGGAAAAATTCCTAATGATTAGAATCCTCCAAAATTCCTTTGAGAATCCTTTGAATCAAAGAAGCCCTTAATCTATTTTATGATTCATGGAATTGTGCGTTGTAAAGCATAAAGTAAAAACAAATAATGGCAATTCAACTAGAAAAAAGTTTGGGCAGTTATGATACAGGAGATTCTAGAACAAAAGAGAACCACTGTTGTTTTGAGGTTTGTGCATTATGCTTAAGTTCAACCATGGAGTCTGCTAGATTGTACATGTGGCAAAATCCGGTGGGGGCTAGAAGATGGTGCGAGGGGCCGAGTGGAGGGAGACTATGAAGGAATGCACAAGTGCGAAATCGATATTTAGAGAGGGGGCGAACACGTGCGCTGTTGCGCGCAGTGGCGAAGCCATGAAAAATAAATGAGCTAGGGGGCCAAGCATTGCTAATCCTTTACGAGGAGGGTCAATTCATGAACTTAAACCATTTTTAGCAGCAATTGTCTAATGATCACATTTATATTAGCCTCGATATATAGTGATGTTAGGGGGGAGGGGGCAGGGCCCTTACTGCCCCTGTCTTCGCCATTGTGCACGCGTCTGAGAAATGAAGCGGAAGGCATGGATGATGAGAGGGGGACGTTGGATATATAATTAATGTGGTGTATTAGCTATATATGTTAATCCTATATAGAGAGGTATAAATTGATCGATGTGGACGTGGGAAAGACGGTGAGACCTCACTGGATATATCGATTGATCGGTTTGTGTGGAAAACTATGAAAGACCTAGCTATATACACACATACATAGAGGAACATCGATCGCTACGCATGCACGCGTGAGAGATAAAGAATGCCCGATATGATGGACAGGGGGATGTGTGTGGGTGTGTGCCTTCATGGGAGACCGACCTGAAGAAAAAGATTGCATGCGTGCGATGGATAATGCCGACTGGTAGTGTGTGTGCATGCATGCACGAGAGAAAGTTAGTGGTACAATTATAAAGAGAAGACTACTGTGTGGGTGTAAAAGAATAGGTGAGGTCATAATCAATGTAAAGTTGAATTCAAATATTTGAATAAGAGATCCTGATGTTTGAAACCCATGCATGCATGAATATAACGGAGATCTGCGCGGTGTGGTTTGGAAACGAGCATGTTGTAATGTATACACATTGAACAAGGTCAGACTGATTTGAATTTGAGATACCGATGGCAGACATCATTTGGCCACGTCGCATCCGTGCATGGACACACTATTCTAATTGGAGATGATGGGCGGTTTTCACATCACATATCTATATCTATACCCCTATATATATTATATTTTATATTTTTTATATTGTGTGCGGGTAACTTTAACTTTGAAAGATGGTCGTTGGATGAGGCGAATCCGATGGTCCAAAGATGGCAAATTTGAGCACTATTGGCCGTTGGATATCATCTAGATTCCACCAGATTTCGCCACATGTATAATCTAGAAGACTCCATGGTTGAACTTAAGCATAATGCACAAACATCAAAACACAAGCACTCCTTATTTGTTCTAGAATCTTCCGTATCAGAATTGCCCAAATGTTTTTCTACATGATTTGCCATTATTTGTTTTTACTTTATGTCTTACGACGCACAATTCCATGAATCTTAAAATAGATTAGGTTTCTTATAAAAACTAGATGATTTTGAATGAAATGAACTATAAGAATTAAACGAACATCTACATCATGCAGATATGACTCAAAGCTTGCATGCTATAATGTGGTCTTTATTCATAATTTGGTTGCCAAATCTCATGCGTGCAATGCACATGTACCTTACTCTAGTCTAAATGGTGTTTGTGTGTGTGTTGTGTGTGTTGAGGTGCAAATTGTCTTTTTTTGGGTACACGTTAAGCTTGTTCTTCCGAAATTTCAAGTCGCGCCTTGTTATGCCGAAAATTCAAGCTAGCGTCTCTGTCTATCGTGCTGCGAAACTCCCGCCTCTTCAACCCGCGCCTTGTTAGCCTGAAATATTTAAGATATATCTTTGTCTCGTTGTGCTCCGACAACTCCCTCCATCTCAACCCGCGCCTTGCTATTCCGAAATTACAACGCGCGCGAAAACTCCCACCTCCTGTGAAATCCCGACACGTGAAATGCCCATGGTACCCCTGAACTGAAAGAACCGCCTGAAATCGGTGGGGGTACTTTCGTAACTTACCCCACATTTCGGACAAGTGCGTCTCTAAGCCATGGTTCCCCACTGCCATCCCATCCGCCCACCCATTCGTACACCGAGGCCGCGAAAACCCGCGACGAAGCCCCACACCCTGCTCCGTCCGCCACCCAGCCGGAGCCTCTTCCCCGACGACGCTGTCCACAGCAACACCTCGACGTCCCTCATCCACCGTACCGGATGAGGATCCGTTGTCGATCTCTCATCGTCCCGCCGGTTCAGCCACCCTGTCCTCCACCTCCAAGGAGCTGCCCCGACGTTCCCCTCGTCTTTCGCGCCACCTCCATTCCCACACCGCCGTCTTCACCTGCACCACCAGAAGAGCATCATCATCACCGTTTCCTCGGATGAAGCTGCGGCCTAATCGGCGCCACCAAAGAGGTTGTACACTAATCGCCGCATTTTCTTCTTGATTCGATCTCACGGTGCTGCCGGCGCTCGGTCCCGATCCGACACGGCGCGGCTCCATCCACGGCTGCGTCGCCGGCCATTTCCTCCACGGTGTCGCTCCCTCAGCGGCGACGTCCACATCAGTAGGAGCTGCTGTTGCTTTAGCTCTCGCTCGCGCTGCTGCTCTGCTCTTGCTCTCGGTCCCCTGCCTGGTCTGCTCTTGCTATTGCTCTTGCTCGCGCTGTTGCTCTCGCTCTTGCTCTTGCTTGCAATGCTGCTTCGATTTAGCTACACTTCAGTCGACTGAATCGACTTTTGGGTCAGTCGATTTTCAGGGGGTGGGGGGGCTCGCCGGGGTGAAGGAAGAACCAGCCGCGCGGGGAGGGGCTTGCCGGAGAGGTACCCCACTATCTATCTTAGGGTTCAGGATGGGAGCGGTGGCGGGGCGGTGGCGTGGGGATCGCCGGAGAAAAAGCTCGGCACGGGGGGGCCTAGAGGGATGGCCGGGGAGGCGGCGGACCAGCGGTGGGGAGTGTTTTCGAGGCGGGCGGGGCGGCGCACTACCAGCCGCGGGCGGCGGGGGGCTGCTATTTGGCCGGTGGTGGCTAGCGGCTCAGGGGGGTGGAGGTTGAAGATGAACCGCAGGCCCTTGATTTTGTATCCAACGGCTGCAAAATCAACTGACCAGAGATGAAAAGGTCAGTCGACCGACGTGTAGCCTCACCTTGCTAGTGCGTTCAGTTTCGACAGCAAAATTCAGTTTCGACAGTTAAGTTCAGTTTCGACAGTTAAGTTCAGTTTCGACAGTTAAGTTCAGAGATGAGCGGCTGATGTATTTTACATCTAGCACTTTGTGGTTATGTATTTTACGTCATGTATTGGAGATGCTATTAGAATTCCACTCAGGTTAACGTTCTTCGTTGTCTCTCCTGTCCTGCTTTAGCCTCGGCGTCGTACAACTCACCGGAGCTGCTCCAACGACGAAACCCTCCATCACAGCGGAGCAATACCTCGGGCTCCATCTCCAGACGCCTAAGATCTTCTTCCCCTCCTCCGACAGCCAAGTCAGCCGGAGCATCCTCACCGGCCAACCCAATCACACTGAGATCGACATGGCTTCACCAAAGAGGTTGTACACTTGTTGCATCTCTTTTTTACTCTACATATTATATATATTGTCCACTGAGCACTCGTAGTAACGGGAAATACGATTATTTTATCCTACTATATGACAAGCAGTGAGGTACCAGGCAACTTAGCTATCCGTGATGGACTCTCTTGAACGCCATCATTATTTATCTTTGCGCGTTTGAGCTGTGCATTTGTCGATGGGCCTGGGAGTTGAGCTAGTATGGCAGTGGCCTGGGTCCAAAGTAATAGAAGTAGCACAAAAACATTTTTTTAGTGTAGGATTTTCCTTGCTCGAGCCTGCCTACTAGAATCGCCAGTGCTTGAAAGGAAAAGTGAATGAAAAACATTGGAATTGGAAAGTTTCCTATGGTACTACTTTTCATGAATTTGGTGCAAAGGAATGGAGCAAAGGAAAACTGTAGGATTTGTTCCTTTAGTGTCTCCTTGAAAGAAAAACCGTAGGAATTCTAATTTCCACTTCTCCTCGTTTTCATATTCCTATTCATCAAGCACAAGACAAAGAGATAGTAGCATAATAGCATTATAACCGTACATTTTCTTGTGGTTTGACTTAATCTCACCATGCTTTTTTGCATCCTGTGATCTTCCAATTGTTGTGAATCAAACACCCAGATTGGCAGAAATCCTGTGTTTTTAAATTCTCTGTTTTGCACGTGCATTCCTATCCTATTCCTGTCTATTTCCTATCCCTGCATTGTTAGAATCCTCAAATTCAAACAAGCCCTTACTCGATTACTTCGGTTACAGATATGTGTCAAAGAAAACCTTGTGTGGTTTGTCCTGCTCCTGCGGCGCTGTGTTCCACCCCAGCTCAGCTGCTCCAACGACGGAAGGGTTCACCACAGCAGGGATCCGCTCTCCAGACTGTCTTTCGCCGCCTCAGATCTTCTTCCCCGCCGCCGGCAGCCACGGTAACTGCATTACCATCATCAACTGAGCAGATGACCTTGAGGACTACACGGGTCCGCAAGAGAGGTCACACTCTTCCGTGTCTGCTTTCGTTATGCGTCGCTTAATATGATGACATGCTACATTATCATCGTGTTCACCTATTAGACTCCAAGTCAGGTCCAAACTAATGCTAAAACTTGAGTTTTTAAATGGTTGTGGGGTACATATTGGGGCAGCAATCAGTACTATCTGTCTACTATCTGGTTAATCTCCGGTGTCTACTATGAGTTTCATGTTGGGTGCAAACAAACATTAAAGGAACCATTATCTGTATTTTTTAACTAAAGCTATTATCTGCCTGCTATCATTGGTTTTGGGTCTATCCACAGTTTGCTACCATCACTCTGGATTTGTGCATGCACTCCTTACATAATCTCACTATGTTTATTCCTATGCATGCCAGTTATTGTACACAATGGAACTGATCATGTAGAGCAAAAGAGACGAGCCTTGCGTGGCAATAAAATTTCATGCAAACGTCGTTCCATGGTGGCCGCAAAGGCAGCCCCCCCTCCACCCATTTCGGATCGTAATCAAGAGGAAGATAACTGTTCTGAGGGGGATTCAGAAGGAGAAGACCACTCCTATTTACCCCATGAGGTCTTCGCTCTAACTTGGCATGCTGATGTTCGTAATATCATGCATATGGTGCCTTGCATTGCTTACTGTATACATTAAAGATGTCATCTTCTTAGTTTAGACATGCTTTGTGTCAATGCCATCTGTTTAGTTTCTTTATCGTATATGTGAATCATGCAATGCCATCTTGTCTAGCCAGGCATCATATATGTGAATTTTGCAATGCCACCCTGGTTAGCCAGTCATCTTATATGTGAATTATATCATGCCATCATTTTTTTTATTACGTGTTAAATTTGTCAACAATTTTAGTACATTCAATTACTCTTCCTGTGCATCAGCCATTCGGCACGGTCATGGAAAAATCTGGAGTGGAAACAAGGTCTTCAGAGCAGACAATGCTATCTGACGAAGTGCATGTCTTGCTGGTTACCGACAGCTCCTCAGAGGAGGATTCAGAGACAGATGACCAGTCATATCCCCCCCCCCCGAGGTGCATGCCCTAACTTGGCTGGGTTATGTTGCTCATATCGTGCGTATGGTATCTTGCATTGCTATGTCATTTGCTTAGTTTAGACATGGTTTGTGTGAATGCCACCTGTTTAGTGTCTAATTACCATATATGTGAATTATGCAATGCCATCTTGTTGCAAGACATTATATATGTGAATTATGCAATGTTATCTTGTTGCAAGGCATTATGTATGTGAATTATGCAATGCCATGCTGTTTAGGCAAGCGTCATATATGTGAATTATATCATGCCGTCCTTTTTTTGTATTTCTCATTGCTTTTGTCGACAATATTTGTATATTCAACTGCTCTTCCTGTGCATCAGCCATTTGAATTGGTGATGGAGAAATCTGGAGTGAAAACAAGGTCTTCAGAGCAGACAATGCTACCTACTGAAGCAGATATCTTGTTGGTTACAGATAGCTCTTCAGAGGAGGATTCAGAGGCAGATGACCAGTCCTATTATCCCCCTGAGGTGTATGCTCAAACTTGGCAGGGTTATATTACTCATATAATGCATATGTTGTATTGCAATGCTTAGTTTTTACATCATATACACAATATTGAATGCCATCTCCTTAGTTGACACATCATATATGCGATTGCCCTCTGCTCACTTCCTTAGTATATAAATCATATATTTGAATTATGTCATGCCATGATGTTTACATAGACAGCATGTATCTGAATTATGGCATGCCAACCCATTTTCTAAACACATAATATAGTTATATCATCTCATCCTGTTTACATAGTCATCATATTTTAAATTATGTCATTTTATCCGTGAATTATATCATGCCATCATGTTTCCGTCGATGGCATGTTTGTGATTTATGGCATGCCAACCACTTTAATAGACACATCGTATAGTTATATCATGTCATCCTGTTTACATAGTCATCATATTTTGAAGTATGTCATTCTATCCTGTTTAGTTAGCCATCATACATGTGAAATTGTGTCATGCTATCATGTTTAATTAGCCATCATATATGTGAAATTATGTCCTTTTATTCTGTTTGCTTAGACAACATAAATGTGAATTATTTCATGCCCTGTTTTCTTCCCTACTATCCATTGCACATGTCTATCTTACAATGTCTGTACATTCAATTACTTTTCTTGTTTATCAGCCATTTCAATTGGAGGGAGTGATGGCAGTATCTGTGGGAGTAAAAACACGGTCTTCAGAAAAGATCGTGCTACCTGTCGATGCAGATAGAACCATGGTTGTACTTGCCCAAGAACCAGCCCCACCACACATAACCCACACTCATGCAGATTGTACCCCTACCCAGTTGGACAGAGAACCAGCTACACCCCTTCTAACCCCAACCCCAACAGATAGACACCCAGTTCCCGTTGACACAGCACCGTCTCCACCATAGAGCACCCAAACACGAGCAGTTAGTAAGGCAACTGCAGTGCCCAAATCACGAGGACCACCACTCCGAACCCGAAGTCAACGCTTAAAGCAGAAGAAGAATTGTTCTCAGGTCAGGTTCCGTAGCTATGGTTCATACTACTTTGCTCTTGCATCACTGTATTTATTGATACCAACTAATTTCAAATTTCAAGGATGCAATTGAAACTCCAATGGCGCAACAGGTATGTTTTAAACCTGTTTCTTCAACGTGTTTGGTTGTTTGCTGTTGTAACTTGCTCTATGTTGATTTCAGTTTCAATTGAATAAACAGTTATGTTCTCATGCCATGCACATTACAAGTGTTGTTATTGTTGTGTAGTTTCCCACACTTATATTCTGTCTATGCTGCTTTGTCTTAAATAGATATGATTCGAACTGTATCTATCTTGATTTGGCAACATAAACTAGAATGATATAGACCATACAGTGACCATACTACATAGATATATGTTTGTTTCATGCTGTTATCCTGTCCACCTTACTACTGAACTGGTTTACCAAAATGAGTTCATATACTACATTGTAAACCTGAGATGTGTTTGTTTGTTTCTCTTTTAGAACGCGGATAAAATATTGGAGAAGAGTACCCTGTTATGCAATGGTAAAGGAAGTAATGCAGATAAGATTCAAGATAGTGAGGCATCCCTGTTGGTCTCCAAGAAAGCTGATCAAAACTATATTGAAGACACTGAGACAACCCCAAAGTCCTGTCTTGATGTAGTGTTCGAGTTACTGGCTACCACTGCTGGCACCAGCTCTTCGAACTCGTTGCCTGAATCAGTTCGGCTTCTTGAGTCTCAACTTCAAGTTCAAAGACATCGATCAGATGTTATGCGACTAGAAGCCAAAGGACTGAGGAAGTCCCTATAGAATTCAGATGCATACTTTCTGGTGCAACAGCAAGCGCTCGAGGCCTTAAGCGCCAAACAAGAGAAAGTTAATAAGCTTGCTAAGCATCTTGCCAGCATTATGGGTACCCAGGATATTGTTTCTTGAGCTCTTCTGAAGTGGTTTCAGTTCTGGACTTGTTTTGCTGCGGCATTTATATGTTGTTGTGTTCCCTATATTTGCACTGGTGGCGAACTTTGATGCCCAGTGGATGTAATATGTGTAATAGCCGTGATAGCCTAGTGTAAGTTGCTTGCTTATTTGTTTCCTTGTTGTCTTGTTTATTTGTTTGCTTGTATTCAGTGCAGTTCTTTTTCTGCGGTTTGCTAGTGGCTGCAATAACCTATTTTTTAAAACTAGGCCACAATAACCATGGGCTAATATTTACTGTAGTGACACTAGGCCTCCTACAGGCCGTAGAAACAGTGGGCCTTCTACGGGCGGTAGAAACAATGGGCCTTCTACAGGCCGTAGAAACAATGGGCCTTCTACGGGCCGTATCATCAATGGGCCTTATACGAGCCGTATGATCGATTGGCCAAACATGGGCCAAACAGACCGCATTTTGGCCGTAAACGGGCTAGAGTTGGAATCGTCCGTTCATGGGCCGACCATAACGGGCCATCATTAGTAGGCCATATTTGATGAAGCTATGAAAACAGCCCAACGTATTAACGGACCACAAACGGGCCGACTGTAACCACGGGCTGAATTTGGCCCACAAGCAGAAAATGACAGTAACGGGCCGTAAGTAAACGAATGCTGGAAAATAGCCCAAGAATAAATGGGCTCTGAGAAGGCCGAAAGATAACATGGGCTGGAAACGGCCCAACGGAATAACGGGCCGTTAATGGGTATAAAGTGATACACTGTTCTTTACGGGCAAGTTTCACCACGGGCCGTTAATGGGTGTAAAGTGATACATTGTTCATTACGGGCCAGTTTCACCACGGACCATTAATAGGCCAAGAGTTACATAGGGCCTCATATGGGCCGAAAGACGTCATGGGCCATACATGGGCTAGAAGTGAAAACGGGCTGGAATCATATTGGATGGCCCAGATGACGCTATTGGGCCTAATTCGAATAGGGCGTAACGGGCCTTGGCTTAGCGGGCTATAAATGGGCTATATGCGAACAGGCCGTTAACAGGCTTTCCATGGGCCGGCCCGCCACCTTTTGACCAAGTCAAAAGGGCCGGCCTTTTCATAGGAATGGGCCTCTGTTGGGCTGTGCCACGTGTCGACGTATCATAGGCGCCTTCTGTCCAATGAGTGGATGACATCTGTCCCAGCGATGAGCCGACACGTGTTTCCTCCAGCCAATGATGATTTTACACGTGGAAAATCCCCATTGGTCGGGGCTGTTAACGGGTTATTGGATCCAAAACCCGACCCGATAGCTTAACGGTGTTCCGTTACGGTGGATGCCACGTGTCGGTCACCCTTGACGAAAGCACTTCTGTGACGCGCGATTTATCGTCATGGAAGTGGACACTTCCGTGATGATAATTTTGGTAATGTCATGGAATACTTCTACGACAGCACAGGTATGACTATCTTGATTCTGTCATAAAATCGTCATGGATGTACATGCATGATAGAAAACGCGACCTACTGTGACAAACACGTATCATCACGGAAGTGTATTTTTTTGTGGTGTTTAGACATCATATACACAATATTCAACACCATGTTCTTAGTTCAGACATCATATATGCGAATGCCCTCCGCTTAGCATATAAATCACATATGTGAATTAAATCATGTGATCCTGGTTACTTAGATAACATGTATGTGAATTATGTCATGCGATCCTGTTTAGTTAGTCATCATATCTTTGAGTTATGTTATGCTATGCTATCCAGTTTAGATAGACATCATATATGTGAAATTATGTCATGCTATTCGTTTTAGTTAAACAATATACATGTCAACTATTTAATGCCCTCTTTTTTCCACACTATCTATTGCATCTGTCTCTCATACAATGTCTGTACATTCAACTATGTTTCCTGTTTATCAGCCATTTGAATTGGAGCGGGTGATGGCAATATCTAGCGGAGTAAAAACACGGTCTTCAAATAAAAAGTGCTACCTCTTGGTGGAAATAGCACCCCGGTTGTACATGCACGAGAACCAGCCCTACCACACATAACCCAGACTCTCGCAGATTTTACACCTACCGCGATGGACAGAGAACCAGCTTCACCCAATCTAACCCCAACCCCAGCAGATAGTAACCCAGTTCCTGTTGACACAACACCATCTCCACCACAGATCTCCCAAACAAGAGCAGTTAGTAAGGCGGCTCCAGTGCCCAAAGCGCCAGTACTACTACGGCGAACCCCAACTCCACCAGTTAGTACACCTATTCCTGTGGAGGAAGCACAACCAACCATTCATAGTTTAGCATCTATCGCATTTGATGTTAAATCCTATGTGCGTATCTTTCCATCATGGAAATATTATACTGAAGATGAAGGAAAATGCCAGTTGCAGGTGTTTGTCCAGGAGTTATGTGTAAGTAATGTTATTCATGGCAATTACTTTGCTTTGTCCCATACATTCTACCTCCATGATGGTTATAATACAGCAAATTTTCCCATTTTTCTCTATAGAGAAGGACCGATTTGGAAACTCAGGATGAGGTAACCTGTGCTAATACCTCTGCTATCTTGAAGAATGCTTGGTGGCAGTATCGGAATTACCTGAAGAAAACGTACTTCACTGGAAAAGAAACTCATCAAATTCCCTTACGTTCACCTGAGACACATTTACTGAATGATGAATGGGAACGCCTTGTTCTTTACTGGTCCCGAACCAAGAATGTGGTAAGGTCTATGAGCTCATTTTATTTTAAGTACTATATGCTTGCGTCTTACTGTACTCTGTTCATGTAGAACAAGTGCTTAAACCTGAAGAACAACTGTCCTCATTTAAGATTCCATTGCTATCATGCATACTGCTTTACTCTTGTATCACTGTATTTACTCATACAAACTTATTTTTAAATTGACCGATCCAATGGAAACTCCAATGGCACAACAGGTATGTTTATGCATGTTTCTTTAACAGGTTTGCTCTTATAAATAGCTCTGTTGATTTCAATTTCAATTGTGTATACAGTTGACTTCTCATATCATGCACATTACAAGCATCATAACAGGGCCAATAGTGTTGGTGTACATGTAGACCCGTGGTACCCATCTGAAATCTTGTTGTGCTGTTTAGTTCCCCACGCTTCGTATTCTTTCAGTGCTGCTTTCTCTTGAACTGATATGATTTGAACCGTGTCTCTATTTTGATTTGGCAAGACAATGCAGTGACCATAGGACATAGATATATGTTTGTTTGATGCTTTTATAATGTACTACTTGGCAATGGAAGACTTGGTAGTTTAATCTTGTCCACCTTACTAATGAACTGGTTCACCGAAATGAGTTTCATATACTAGTACATGCTAAACCTGTTATGTGTCTGCTTGTTTCTTCTTTTAGAATGCTGACAGAATATTAGGGAAGAGTGCCTTATTAAGCAAATGATAAAGGAAGTAATGCAGATAAGGTTCAGGATTGTGAGACATCCTTGTTGGTCTCCAACAAAGCTGATAAAACAGCTAAGGAAAACTATCTTGAAGACAGTGAGGCAACCCCAAAGTCATGTCTTGGTTTAATGTTCGAGTTACTGGCCACTACCGCTTGCACAAGCTATACAAACTCACTGTCTGAATCAGTTCGGTTTCTTGAGTCTCAATTACAAGCTGAAAGACATCGATCAGCTATGTTGTGACAAGAAGCGGAAGGACTGTGGAAGTCCCTAGAGCATTCAGATGCATACTTTCTGGTGCAACAGCAAGCGTTGGAGGATTTTAGTGCCAAACAGGACAAAGTTAATAAGCTTGCTAACCTTATTGCCAGCATGGTGGATACCCAGGATAACGTTTCTTGAGCTCTTCTGAAGTTGTTTCAGTTATGGACTTATTTTGCTGCCACGTTTATTTGCATTAGTGGCCAATTTTGACGGCCAGTGTATGTAATATGCTGCTTTGTTCCCTATATTTGCACGGGTGGCGAACTTTGATGCCCAGTGGATGTAATATGTGTAATAGTTGTAATAGGCTAGCGTTAGTTGCTGATACGTCTCCAACGTATCTATAATGTTTTATTGTTCCATGCTATTATATTATCAATCTTGGATGTTTTATATGCATTTATATGCTATTTTATATGATTTTTGGGACTAACCTATTAACCTAGAGCCCAGTGCCAGTTTCTGTTTTTTCCTTGTTTTTGAGTTTTACAGAAAAGGAGTACCAAACAGAGTCCAATTGACGTGCCAATTTTTGATGATTTTTTATGGACCAAAAGAAGCCCCCGGAGTAAAAGAGTTGGGTCAGAAGAGTCCCGAGCCATCCACGAGGGTGGAGGGCGAGCCCTACCCCCCTGGGCACGCCCCTGCCTCGTGGACGACTTGGAGACCCCCCTGACGTGAGACTGACGCCAAAAATTCCTATAAATACAGAAACCCCCGAAAAGAAACCTAGATCGGGAGTTCCGCCGCCGCAAGCCTCTATAGCCACCAAAAACCAATCGGGACCCTGTTCCGGGACCCTGCCGGAGGGGGGAACCATCACCGGTGGCCATCTTCATCATCCCGGTGCTCTCCATGACGAGGAGGGAGTAGTTCACCCTCGGGGCTGAGGGTATGTACCAGTAGCTATGTGTTTGATCTCTCTCTCTCTCTCTCTCTCGTGTTCTTGATATGGCACGATCTTGATGTATCACGAGCTTTGCTATTATAGTTGGATCTTATGATGTTTCTCCCCCTCTATGTTCTTGTAATGGATTGAGTTTTCCCTTTGAAGTTATCTTATCGGATTGAGTCTTTAAGGATTTGAGCACACTTTATGTATGTCTTGCATGTGCTTATCTGTGGTGACAATGGGATATTCACATGATCTACTTGATGTATGTTTTGGTGATCAACTTGCGGGTTCAATGACCTTGTGAACTTATGCATAGGGGTTGGCACACGTTTTTGTCTTGACTCTCCGGTAGAAACTTTGGGGCACTCTTTGAAGTTCTTTGTGTTGGTTGAAGAGATGAATCTGAGGTTGTGTGATGCATATCGTATAATCATACCCATGGATACTTGAGGTGACATTGGAGTATCTAGGTGACATTAGGGTTTTGGTTGATTTGTGTCTTAAGGTGTTATTTTACTACGAACTCTAGGGTTGTTTGTGACATTTATAGGAATAGCCCAATGGATTGATCGGAAAGAATAACTTTGAGGTGGTTTCGTACCCTACAATAATCTCTTCGTTTGTTCTCCGCTATTAGTGACTTTGGAGTGACTCTTTGTTGCATGTTGAGGGATTGTTATATGATCTAATTATGTTATCCTTGTTGAGAGAACTTGCAATAGTGAAAGTATGAACCCTAGGCCTTGTTTCGAAGCATTGTATTGGGTGTGTTGGGGACACAAGAGACTCTTTTTTATTTGGTTGCAGGGTTGTTTGAGAGAGACCATCTTCATCCTACGCCTCCCACGGATTGATAAACCTTAGGTCATCCACTTGAGGGAAATTTGCTACTGCCTACAAACCTCTTGACTTGGAGTCCCAACAACGTCTACAAGAAGAAGGTTGTGTAGTAGACATCAGTTGCTTGCTTATTTATTTCCTTATTGTCTTGTTTAGTTGTTTGCTTGTAGTCACTGCACTGCTTTTTCCGCGTTTTTCTAGTGGCCACAATAACCTATTTTTGGTAACTAGGCCACAATAATCATGGCAACACACGGACTGTTGTAACCATGGGTTGATGACCCAGAAGTATAGGGGATCTATCGTAGTCCTTTCGATAAGTAAGAGTGTCGAACCCAACGAGGAGCAGAAGGAAATGACAAGCGGTTTTCAGTAAGGTATTCCCTACAAGCACTGAAATTATCGGTAACAGATAGTTTTGTGATAAGGTAATTTGTAACGGGTAACAAGTAATAAAAGTAAACAAGGTGCAGCAAGGTGGCCCAATCCTTTTTGTAGCAAAGGACAAGCCTGTACAAACTCTTATATGAAGGAAAACACTCCCGAGGACACATGGGAATTATCGTCAAGCTAGTTTTCATCACGCTCATATGATTCGCGTTCGTTACTTTGATAATTTGGTATGTGGGTGGACCGATGCTTGGGTACTGCCCTTTCTTGGACAAGCATCCCACTTATGATTAACCCCTATTGCAAGCATCCGCAACTACAAAATAAGTATTAAGGTAAACCTAACCATAGCATGAAACATATGGATCCAAATCAGCCCCTTACGAAGCAACGCATAAACTAGGGTTTAAGCTTCTGTCACTCTAGAAACCCATAATCTACTTATTACTTCCCAATGCCTTCCTCTAAGCCCAAACAATGGTGAAGTGTCATGTAGTCGATGTTCATATAACACCACTAGAGGAAAGACAACATACATCTCATCAAAATATCGAATGAATACCAAATTCACATGACTACTTACAGCAAGACTTCTCCCATGTCCTTTGGAACAAACGTAACTACTCACAAAGATTGGATACAAGAGCTGAACTAGGGTTTTAGAGGAGATGGTTCTGGTGAAGATGTTGATGGAGATTGACCCCCTCCCGATGAGAGGAACGTTGGTGATGACGATGGTGATGATTTCCCCCTCCTGGAGGGATGTTTCCCCGGCAGAACAGCTCCGCCGGAGCCCTAGATTGGTTCTGCCATGTTCCGCCTCGTGGCGGCGGTGTTTCGTCCCGAAAGCCTGCTTATGATTTTTTTAGGGTAAAAGACTTCATATAGCAGAAGATGGGCACCAGAGGCCTGCCAGGGGGCCCACGAGGCAGGGGCGCGCCCAGGGGGTAGGGCGTGCCCCCCACCCTCATGGCCAGGGTGTGGGCCACCTCTGGTTGATTCTTTCTCCAGTATTTTTTAATATTCCAAAACGTGCCTCCGTGAAGTTTCAGGACTTTTGGAGTTGTGCAGAATAGGTCTCTAATATTTGCTCCTTTTCCAGCCCAGAATTCCAACTGCCGGCATTCTCCATCTTCATGCAAACCTTGTAAAATAAGAGAGAATAGGCATAAGTATTGTGACATAACGTGTAAGAACAGCCCATAATGCAATAAATATCGATATAAAAGCATGATGCAAAATGGACGTATCAACTCCCCCAAGCTTAGACCTCGCTTCTCCTCAAGCGGAAGCCGATAACAAAAAATATGTCCACATGTTTAGAGATAGAGGTGTCGATAAATAAAATGCGGACATGAGGGCATCATGATCATTCTTATAAAAGCAACATATATATTTTGTCATATGATTTCTTATGCTCAAGTAATAATCTATCCACAATGTCAAGTATGAATCAGAAACATCATTGAGAACTAACAAACTATGATCTCGGTCATTGAAGCAATTGCAATTTATCATAACATCGGAAAGAGTCAATATAAGAGCTTTTCAGCAAGTCCACATACTCAACTATCATTTAGTCTTTCATAATTGCTAACACTCACGCAATACTTATGGGTATGGAGTTTTAATCGGACACAGAGAAAGATAGGGGCTTATAGTGTTGCCTCCCAACCTTTTACCTCAAGGGTAATGTCAACAATAATAATTCATGATAACTTACATCCAATTGGATATATATATATCAGGATCTTTCCAACACAAAGTGCTTGCCAAAGGATAAAGTGTAAAAAGGAAAGGTGAAGATCACCATGACTCTTGCATAAAGTAAAAGACAAAAGTAAAAGATAGGCCCTTCGCAGAGGTTGTCATGTGCTTTTATGGTTGGATGCACGAAATCTTAATGCAAAAGAACGTCACTTTATATTGCCACTTGTGATATGGACCTTTATTATGCAGTCTGTCGCTTTTATTGCTTCCATATCACAAGATCGTATAAAGCTTATTTTCTCCACACTAATAGATCATACATATTTAGAGAGCAATTTTTATTGCATACAACAATGACAACTTACTTGAAGGATCTTACTCAATCCATAGGTAGGTATGGTGGACTCTCATGGCAAAACCGGGTTTAAGGATATTTGGAAGCACAAGTAGTATCTCTACTTGGTGCAAAGAATTTGGCTAGCATGAGAGGGAAAGGCAAGCTCAACGTGTTGGATGATCCATGACAATATACTTTATTTCAGATATAAGAGAACATAACCCATTACGTTGTCTTCCTTGTCCAACATCAACCTTTTGGCATGTCATATTTTAATGAGTGCTCACAATCATAAAAGATGTCCAAGATAGTGTATTTATATGTGAAAACCTCTCTTTCTTTATTACTTCCTATTAATTGCAACGATGACCAAAACTATGTTTGTCAACTCTCAACAACTTTTATTCATCATACTCTTTATATGTGAAGACATTACTCTCCATAAGATCAATATGATCTCTTTATTTCTTTTTATTCTTTCTTTTTCTTTTATTCCCTCACAATCATAGCAAGATAATCAAGCCCTTGACTCAAGACTAATCTTTATTATATATAACTCACGGACTCGATTACATAGAGGGATCATAAAGCAAAACTCAAAACTAGATCATACTAAAACTTTATTCTACTAGATCAAGATATTACCAAAAGGATCAAACTAAGAAAAATGATAAAGATAAGAGTGTGATGGTGATACGATAACGGGGCATCTCCCCCAAGCTTGGCAATTGCCAAGGGGAGTGCCCATACCCATGTAATTATGTCCCCTTCTTCGGAGGTGGTGATGATGGGATTGTTGACGATGACAATTGTGCCTTCAGCTTTTTCATACTGTAATTGAGAAGAGCAATTTCCTCCTTTAAATCATCGACCTCCGATTCCAGCTTCAAGATCTTGTCACATAAATCTCCTTTGCTTTTTTGCCGAAAACGAGAAGGAATAGATCGGTTGTTAGACAGTTTAGCCCTCTTAGGAAGACTAGACTTCTTGAACTTCACGTGCATATCCCCAGGTTGAGGTAGAGGGACATCCTCCTCCTCCGAACTTGAATCATTGATCCTCATCAAATGAGCATCCTCCTCATCATCCGTAGTTCGACCACAAGGAGATAGATCCCCATAGGTCTTTGGGTCAGCAACGAGATGCGAGACATAGCTCTCTCTCCGTCGGAATCCTGAGATGACATCTTGCTCCAAACCTGCTACAGAAAAAGTACGAAACAAAAAAAGAGGATATTTGCGTGGTACGGTGGTCAAAACCTTCGGGAGATTATATAATGATTTTTTTACCAACCAAAAGAAGTATCCTGCAAGAAAACGGAGTCCGGAGGGCACACGAGGTGCCCACGAGGCAGGGGGCGCGCCCTCCACCCTCGTGGACGCCTCGTGTCCTCTTCAGACTACTTCTTATTTTTCCTATTTTCTTAAATATTCGAAAATGGAGAAAAATTGCTATTAGAACTGTTTTGGAGTCAGTTTACTTACCGTACCACATACCTATTCCTTTTCAGAGTCTGAAGCATTCTGGAAAGTGTCCCTTATATATTCCTCTGGGGTTACGGTTTCAATAACATTGGTTTCAACATTTATGGGATTACCTGAGATATAATGTTTGATTCTTTGACCGTTCACCACCTTCGGATTTGTGCCTTCGAAGTTGTTGATTTTTATGGCACCGGAGCGATAGACCTCCTTGATAACGTAAGGACCTTCCCATTTAGAGAGAAGTTTTCCTGCAAAAAATCTTAAACGAGAGTTGAATAGCAACACATAATCACCTACATTAAACTCACGCTTTTGTATCCTTTTGCCATGCCATCTTTTAACCTTTTCTTTAAATAGTTTGGCATTCTCATAGGTCTGGGTTCTCCATTCATCAAGTGAGCTTATGTCAAATAACCTCTTCTCACCAGCAAGTTTGAAATCATAAGTGAGCTCTTTAATGGCCCAATATGCCTTATGTTCTAGTTCGAGAGGTAAGTGAGAAGCTTTTCCATAAACCATTTTATACGGAGACATACCCATAGGATTTTTATATGCAGTTCTATAGGCCCATAATGCATCATCAAGTTTCTTGGACCAATTCTTTCTAGATCTATTAACAGTCTTTTGCAAAATTAACTTGATCTCTCTATTACTCAATTCTACTTGACCACTGGACTGTGGGTGACATGAAGATGCAATTCTATGATTAACATCATACTTAGCAAGCATTTTACGAAAGGCACCATGAATAAAATGTGAACCACCATCAGTCATTAAATATCTAGGGACTCCAAACCTCAAAAAAATAACTTCTTTAAGCATCTTAATAGAGGTGTTATGATCAGCACTACTAGTTGGAATAGCTTCTACCCACTTAGTAACGTAATCAACAGCAACTAAAATATGTGTATACCCATTAGAGGAAGGAAACGGTCCCATATAATCAAAGCCCCAAACATCAAATGGCTCAATAACAAGTGAATAATTCATAGGCATTTCTTGACGTCTACTAATATTACCGATTCTTTGACATTCATCACAAGACAAGACAAACTTACGGGCATCCTTGAAGAGAGTAGGCCAATAAAAACCGGACTGCAATACCTTATGCGTAGTTCTATCCCCAGCGTGGTGTCCTCCATAAGCCTCAGAGTGACACTTGCGTATGATCTGTTCCTGTTCATGCTCAGGTACACAACGTCTAATGATACCATCTACTCCTTCTTTATAAAGGTGTGGGTCATCCTAGAAGTAATGTCTTAAATCATAGAAAAACTTTTTCTTTTGTTGGTATGTGAAACTAGGTGGTATAAATTTAGCAACAATGTAATTAGCATAATCAGCATACCATGGAGCAGTACGAGAAGCATTTATGACAGCTAATTGTTCATCGGGAAGGCTTTCATCAATACGTAGTGGGTCATCAAGAACATTCTCTAACCTAGACAAGTTGTCTGCAACAGGGTTCTTAGCTCCCTTTCCATCAATAATATGCTAATCAAATTCTTGTAGTAGGAGAACCCATCTAATAAGTCTAGGTTTAGCATCTTTCTTTTCCATAAGATATTTAATAGCAGCATGATCAGTGTGAACAGTCACTTTAGAATCAACAATATAAGGTCTGAACTTATCACAAGCAAATACAACTGCTAAAAATTCTTTTTCAGTAGTAGCATAATTTCTCTGGGCACTGTCTAGAGTTTTACTAGCATATTGGATAACATTTAATTTCTTATCAACTCTTTGTCCTAGAACAGCACCTACAGCATAATCACTAGCATCACACATAATTTCAAAGGGTAAATTCCAATCAGGTGGCTGAACAATAGGTGCAGAAATCAAGGCTTTCTTAAGTATTTCAAATGCTTCTACACAATCATCATCAAAGAAAAAAGGAACATCTTTTTGTAAGAGATTAGTCAGAGGCCTAGAAATTTTAGAGAAGTCCTTAATGAACCTCCTATAAAAACCGGCATGACCAAGGAAACTTCTTATACCTTTAATGTCCTTGGGACATGGCATCTTTTCAATAGCATCAACTTTAGCTTTATCAACTTCAATACCTCTTTCAGAAATTTTATGCCCCAAGACAATGCCTTCATTAACCATAAAGTGGCACTTCTCCCAATTCAAGACAAGATTAGTTTCTTCACATCTCTGCAAAACTCGATCAAGGTTGCTTAAGCAATCATCAAAAGAAGTTCCATACACGGAGAAATCATCCATGAAAACCTCAACAATATTTTCACAAAAGTCAGAGAATATAGCAGTCATACATCTTTGAAAGGTAGCAGGTGCATTGCATAAACCAAAAGGCATATGTCTATAAGAAAAGTACCAAAAGGGCAAGTAAAAGTGGTCTTTTCTTGATCCTCTTTTGACACAAGTATTTGAGAGAAACCAGAATAACCATCTAGAAAGCAAAAATGTGTATGTTTGGATAATCTTTCTAGCATTTGATCAATAAAAGGTAAAGGGTAATGATCCTTTTTAGTAGCTTTATTTAATTTGCGGAAATCAATTACCATTCTATAACCAGTAATTATTCTTTGTGGGATCAATTCATCTTTATCATTAGGAACAACAGTAATACCTCCCTTCTTAGGGACACAATGGACAGGACTTACCCACTGACTATCAGCAACGGGATAAATTATACTTGCCTCCAGAAGCTTTAATATTTCTTTTCTTACCACTTCTTTCATCTTAGGATTTAACCGTCGTTGGTGATCAACAACTGGTTTAGCGTCTTTCTCCAATTTTATTTTGTGTTAACATAGAGTGGGACTAATGCCCTTAAAATCATCAAGAGTATATGCAATAGCAGCACGGTGCTTCTTCGGAGTTTTCAGTAATTTCTTTTCTTCATGCTCTGAAAGGTTAGCACTAATAATAACAGGATATATCTTTTTCTCATCAACATAAGCATATTTAAGAGTATCAGGTAATGGTTTAAGCTCAAACACGGGATCACCCTTGGGTGGAGGAGGATCCCCTAGAATTTCAATAGGCAAGTTGTGTTTCAGATAGGTCCTTGTTTAAAGAATACTTCATCTATTTCCCTTCTTTCATTCATAAACATATCATTTTAATGGTCGAGCAAATATTGTTCTAAAGGATCATTAGGGGCACGAGAATAGAAGCAAGACCAATAATTTCATCTTTACTTGGCAATTCTTTATCATGGGGTTGTCTACGAAATTTAGCAAAATTAAACTCATGAGACATATCCCCCAAACCAATAGTAACAACATCCTTTTTGCAATCTATCCTAGCATTAACAATATTCAAGAAGGGTCTACCAAATATGATGGGACAAAAGTTATCTTGTGGGGAACCAAGAACAAGAAAATCAGCAGGATATTTAACTTTCCCACACAAGACTTCAACATCTCTAACAATCCCAACTGGTGAAATAGTGTCTCTATTGGCAAGCTTAATTGTAACATCAATTTCCTCTATCTCAGCAGGTGCAATATCATGCATAATTTCTTTGTACAAGGAATGAGGTATTGGACTTGCACTAGCACCCATATCACATAAGCCATGATAGCAATGATCTCCTATTTTAACAGAAATAACAGGCATGCCTACAATAGGTTTATGTTTATTTTTAGTATCAGGTCTAGCAATTCTAGCAGCTTCATCACAGAAGTAAATAACATGCCCATTAATATTATCAGCCAAGAGAACTTTAACCATAGCAATACTAGGTTCAACTTTAATTTGCTCAGGGGGTGTAGGTGTTCTAGTATTACTCTTACGAACCATAGTTGAAGCTTTAGCATGATCCTTTATTCTAACAGGGAAAGGTGGTTTCTCAATATAAGCAGTAGGAACAACAGGATCAACATTACGTGATAGTCTTTTCTTCAACTTTAATAGGTGGAACTACTTTTACTTCAATGGGAGGATTATATTTAAACCACTTCTCCTTAGGGAGATCAACATGAGTAGCAAACGATTCACAGAAAGAAGCTACTATCTCAAAGTCAAGTCCATTTAGTGCTAAATTCACGGAAAACATCGGTATCCATAAAAGATTTAACACAATCAAACTTAGGTGTTATACCTGACTCCTTACCTTCATCGAGATCCCAATCTTCAGAGTTGTGTTTAATTCTTTCCAATAAATCCCATTTGAATTCAATAGTCTTCATCATAAAAGAGCCAGTACAAGAAGCATCGAGCATGGAGCGATTATTGAGAGAAAGCCGAGCATAAAAACTTTGAATAATAATTTCTCTTGAGAGCTCATGATTGGGGCATGAATATAACATTGACTTAAGCCTACCCCAAGCTTGAGCGATGCTTTCTCCTTCGCAAGGCCAAAAATTATATATATATATAATTGCGATCACGATGAACAAGATGAATAGGATAAAACTTCTGATGAAATTCCAATTTCAATCGGTTGTAGTTCCATGATCCCATATCATCACATAGCCTAAACCATGTCAATGACTTCCCCTTAAAAGATAAAGGGAAGAACTTCTTCTTGATAACATCCTCGGGCATACCTGCAAGCTTAAATAATCCACAAACTTCATCCACATAGATTAAGTGCAAATCGGGATGTAATGTTCCATCACCTGTGAAAGGGTTAGCTAGCAGTTTCTCTATCATACCTGAAGGAATTTCAAAGTAAACATTTTCAGTAGGTTCAGTAGGTTGAGGAGCAACTCTTTGCTCTACTGGTCGGGGTGAAGATACCCCGAACAAGCCCCTCAAAGGATTATGTTCCATAGTAACAAGTGACAGTAAATTTCAGCACACTATATAAATTTTTCCTTACCAAAGGCGCTTCACTCCCCGGCAACGGCGCCAGAAAAGAGTCTTGATGACCCACAAGTATAGCGGATCTATCGTAGTCCTTTCGATAAGTAAGAGTGTCGAACCCAACGAGGAGCAGAAGGAAATGACAAGCGGTTTTCAGTAAGGTATTCTCTGCAAGCACTGAAATTATCGGTAACAGATAGTTTTATGATAAGGTAATTTGTAACGGGTAACAAGTAATAAAAGTAAACAAGGTGCAGCAAGGTGGCCCAATCCTTTTTGTAGCAAAGGACAAGCCTGGACAAACTCTTATATGAAGGAAAACGCTCCCAAAGACACATGGGAATTATCGTCAAGCTAGTTTTCATCACGCTCATATGATTCGCGTTCGTTGCTTTGATAATTTGGTATGTGGGTGGACCAGTGCTTGGGTAATGCCCTTTCTTGGACAAGCATCCCACTTATGATTAACCCCTATTGCAAGCATCCGCAACTACAAAAGAAGTATTAAGGTAAACCTAACCATAGCATGAAACATATGGATCCAAATCAGCCCCTTACGAAGCAACGCATAAACTAGGGTTTAAGCTTCTGTCACTCTAGCAACCCATCATCTACTTATTACTTCCCAATGCCTTCCTCTAGGCCCAAACAATGTTGAAGTGTCATGTAGTCGACGTTCACATAACACCACTAGAGGAAAGACAACATACATCTCATCAAAATATCGAACGAATACCAAATTCACATGACTACTTATAGCAAGACTTCTCCCATGTCCTCAGGAACAAACATAACTACTCACAAATCATATTCATGTTCATAATCAGAGGGGTATTAATATGCATAAAGGATCTGAACATATGATCTTCCACCAAATAAACCAACTAGCATCAACTAGAAGGAGTAATCAACACTACTAGCAACCCACAGGTACCAATCTGAGGTTTTGGACAAAGATTGGATACAAGAGATGAAATAGGGTTTTAGAGGAGATGGTGTTGGTGAAGATGTTGATGGAGATTGACCCCCTACTGATGAGAGGATCGTTGGTGATGACGATGGTGATGATTTCCCCCTCCCGGAGGGATGTTTCCCCGGCAGAACAGCTCCACCAGAGCCCTAGATTGGTTCTGCCAGGTTCCGCCTCGTGGCGGCGGTGTTTCGTCCCAAAAGCTTGCTTATGATTTTTTTCAGGGTAAAAGACTTCATATAGCAGAAGATGGGCACCGGAGGCCTGCCAGGGGGCCCACGAGGCAGGGGCGCGCCCAGGGGGTTAGGGCACGCCCCCCACTCTCGTGTCCAGGGTGTGGGCCCCCTCTGGTTGATTCTTTCTCCAGTATTTTTTATGTATTCCAAAACGTGCCTCCGTGAAGTTTCAGGACTTTTGGAGTTGTGCAGAATAGGTCTCTAATATTTGCTCCTTTTCCAGCCCAGAATTCCAGCTGCCGGCATTCTCCATCTTCATGGAAACCCTGTAAAATAAGATAGAATAGGCATAAGTATTGTGACATAACGTGTAATAACAGCCCATAATGCAATAAATATCGATATAAAAGCATGATGCAAAATGGACGTATCATGGGCCTCCTACGGGCCGTAGGATTCGTGGGCCTTCTACGGGCCGTAGGATCCATGGGCCTTCTATGGGTCGTAGGATCCATGGACTTTCTACAGGCCGTATGATCCATGGGCCTTCTACGGGCCGTAGGATCCATTGGTCTTCTATGGGCCGTAGGATCCATGGGCCTTCTACGGGGCGTATAATCATTTCGCCAAACATGGGTCGTACTATTCGTGGACCATAACGGGTCGTTAATAGGCCGTATTTGATAACGCTATGAAAACAGCCCAACGGGTTAACGGGCCACAAATGGCCGAATGTAACCACGGGTTGTATTTGGCCCACAAACGGAACAGGCCAGTAACGGACCGTATCTAACCGAATTCTGGAAATGAGCCCAAGAATAAATGGGCCCTTAGAAGGCCGAAAGTTAACACGGGCTAGAAATGGCCGACGGAATAATGGGCCGTTAATGGGTATAAAGTGATACACTGTTCATTATGGGCCAGTTTCATCTCGGGCCTTTAATGGGCCGAGAGTTATAAAAGGCCTCATATGGGTCAAAAGTCATCATGGGCCATACATGGGCCGGAAGTTACAACGGGCTGGAATCATATTGGACGGCCTAGATGAAGCTACTGGGCTTAATTCCAATAGGTCGTAACGGGCCGGTAGTTAGCGGGCCGTAAATAGGCTATATACGAAAAGGCCGTTAACAGGCTTTTCGTGGGCCAGCCCATTACCTTTTGACCAAGTCAAACGGGCCGGCCTTTTCACCGGAATGGGCCTCTGTTGGGTCGTGCCACGTGTCGACGTATCATAGGCGCCTCCTGCAAAATGAGTGGATGACATCTGTCCTAACGGTGAGCCAACACGTGTTTCCTCTGGCCAATGAGAATTTTACACGTGGAAAATACCCATTGGTCCGGGCTGTTAATGGGTTATCGGATCCAAAACCGGACCCGATAGCTTAACAGCGACCTGTTATGGTGGATGCCATGTGTCGGTCACCCTTGACGAAATCACTTCTATGATGCGCGATTTATCGTCATGGAAGTGGACACTTCCGTGATGATAATTTTGGTAATGTCATGGAACACTTCTACGACAGCACAGGTATGACTATCTTGATTCTATCATAAAATCGTCATGCATGTACATGCATGAGAGAAAACGTGACCTACTGTGACAATCATGTATCATCACGGAAGTGTCTTTTTTTGTAGTGGATGTATTCGAATGCTTTAGAGATTTCCATAATATGATTATGACCCAGCATAATGCATGTGTTAAGTGATAACCCACAAGTATAGGGGATCGCAACAGTTTTCGTGGGTAGAGTATTCAACCCAAATTTATTGATTCGACACTAGGGGAGCCAAAGAATATTCGCAAGTATTAGCAGCTGAGTTGTCAATTCAACCACACCTAACAGACTTAATATCTGCAGCAAAGTATTTGGTAGCAAAGTAGTATGGAAGTAACGGTAATGGTGGCAAAAGTAACAGTAGCAGTTTTGTAGCAATTGTAACAGTGGCAACGGCAAAGTAACATAGCAAAGATCAATATGTGAAAAGCTCATAGGCAATTGATCAATGATGGATAATTATGTCGGATGGCATTCATCATGCAACATTCATAACCTAGGGTGACACAGAACTAGCTCCAATTCATCAATATAATGTAGGCATGTATTCCGTATATAGTCATACGTGCCTATGGAAAAGAACTTGCATGACATCTTCTGTCCTACCCTCCCGTGGCAGCGGGGTCCTAATGGAAACTAAGGGATATTAAGGCCTCCTTTTAATAGAGAATCGGACCAAAGCATTAGCACTTAGTGAATACATGAACTCCTCAAACTATGGTAATCACTGGAAAGAATCCCAATTATTGTCACCTTGGGGTATGTGGATCATAACTCGTAATAGGTGTCTACAACTTGCCAGATATGATCAAGAACAAAAATATATTCATGAAAAGATAATAGGTTCAGATCTGAAATCATGGCACTCAGGCCCTAGTGACAAGCATTAAGCATAGCAGTCATAGCAACATCAATCTTAGAACATAGTGGATACTAGGGATCAAACCCTAACAAAACTAACTCGATTACATGATAAATCTCATCCAACCCATCACCGTCCAGCAAGCCTACGATGGAATTACTCACTCACGGCGGTGAGCATCATGAAATTTGTGATGGAGGAAGGTTGGTGATAATGATGGCGATGGATTCCCCTCTCCGGAGCCCCGAATGGACTCCAGATCTGCCCTCCCGATGAAGAACACGAGGTGGCGGCGACTACGTATCGTAAAGTGCGATGAATCCTTCTCTCTGATTTTTTCTCCCTGAACGTGAAAATATAGAGTTTGAGTTAGGGTCGGAGGAGGTCCAGGGGACCCACAAGGTAGGGGGCACGCCCAGGGGTAGGGCGCGCCCTCCACCCTTGTGGACAGCTGGTGGGTTCGCTCTGGTTGATTCTTTCGCCATTTTTTTATTTATTCCAAAATTATTCTCCGTAAATTTGTAGGTCATTCCGAGAACTTTTATTTCTGTGCAAAAATAACACTAAGGCAATTCAGCTGAAAACAGCGTCAGTCCGGGTTAGTTCCATTCAAATCATGAAAATTAGAGTCCAAAACAAGGGCAAAAGAGTTTGGAAAAGTAGATACGATGGAGACGTATCATTAAGGTACTTTGGACCAATAATGGTACGAAGTATGTAAATAAGGAGTTTGATGGTTATTTGTCAAGTTTTGGGATAATTCATCAGACTACCTGTCTAGGTACCTCTGAGCAGAATGGCTTAGCTGAGAGAAAGAATAGACATTTGTTAGAAGTCACTCACTCTATGATGATGGCTATGAATGTTCCTAAGTTCTTGTGGAGTGAGGCATTGATGACAGCAACCTAGTTGATAAATAGAATGCCATCTAGAGTACTTGGTTACAAGACACCAATAGAATCTTTAACTGGCAAGACTATTTATGGTGTCCCCCCAAAGATGTTTGGGTGCGTGTGTGTTTTGTAAAAGATTACAGGCCATCGGTTGGGAACTTAGATCCAAGGGCTTTGAAGTGTGTGTTTGTGGGGTATTCTGAGAAGCAGAAAGGTTACAAGTGTTGGTGCCCATCGGAACAACGAATGTTTGTGAGCATGGATGTAATATTTAGGGAACATGTTCCATTTTATGGAGAACTCTAAGATTTAACTGATGTCTTTCCTGATCCGTTTTCTAGTGATGTTTCAGATTTGGACAGCGAGACAGGGGGAGGAAAAGAAGAAGAAAGCAACTCTACACCATCAGAGAAAATCATGGTTGGGGTAATACCACAGGAAGACAGGATTGATGATAGCGATGTGGATCTTATAGGAGAACAAGGGAAGATGCAAGGGGTGCAACATGATACATCAACTAAGGCTATATGGTGGTCAAGACCGAATGAAGAACAAAATCTGCAGGTGTATACACGAAGGCATCGAACTAAGGAAGAACAAGTGCATGGGGAGGAAATAATTTGGATGGAGGATGATTCAGAAGTTTAAGTCCAATCCGACATGCATGATTCAAGTTCAGACCATCAACTTCATGCAATACTTCATCACCAGCCTCCACAAGTGATGGTATACTTTCTCTTCATTATGATGACTTGAACGTTCCTATTGCCCATAGAAAGCAGCCTCGCACTATTGCCGGAAAATTGCCCTCTAAATTAGCCCCATATGATGTTTAAAATTTTGTTTCATACTCTTCTATTGGGAATTTATATGTCATTTATAGATTCCCTGCATTCGGCTGTGCCTATACCACGTGATTGGAGGGAAGCAAAGCAATATCAAGAATGGAGGGCAGCAATGTTGGAGGAAATGGCGGGTCTTGATAAGAACCAAACATTGATACTTACTTCTCTCCCTGCAGATAAGAAAGTTATGGGTTGGAAATGGGTATTTTCAGTTAAACAAACTCCAGATGGCAAGGTGGAAAGATATAAGGCTAGGCTAGTGGCAAAAGGGTATAGTCAAACCTATGGGGTAGATTATGATGATAAGTTTGCACCGGTGGCAAAATTGAGTATTGTCAGAACTTTAATCTCGATAGCGGTAAATCAACACTCGAAATTGTTCTAGATGGATGTTAAGAATACTTTTCTCCATGGATATCTGCAAGAGGAGGTTTATATGGATATTCCTCCTGGGTTTAGCAATCGGGAAATAACGGGTAAAGTATGTCGGTTAAGAAAATCTCTCTATGGACTAAAACAGTCACCTAGGGCATGGTTTGGAAGGTTTCGAAAGGAAAATGTTGTATGGGGTATCGACAAAGCAATGTAAATCATACCATGTTCTGTAAATGTCTGTGTGATCAGATTACTATACTTCTTGTTTATGTGGATGACATTATGATTACAGGTAACAATGGGATGGGGATATCTCACTTGAAGAAGATGTTAGCAAATTCATTTGAAACCAAGGACATGGGATATCTCCACTACTTCTCGGGAATTGAAGTTGCATATGGCCCAAAAGGTATTTACCTCTCACAAAGAAAATATGTGCTTGATTTACTTGAGGAGATAGGGATGTTAGGATGTAAACCTGTGATGCGGCTTGAAGCTACATCGGTATTTCCCCAAAGAGGAAGGGATGATGCAGCATATCGGCGGTAGGTATTTCCCTCAGTGATGAGACCAAGGTTATCGAACCAGTAGGAGAACCAAGCAACACTACGTAAACAGCACCTGCACACAGATAACAAATACTCGCAACCCGACGTATTGAAGGGGTTGTCAATACCTTTCGGGTAGCAGCGCCAGAAATTGGCAAACGGGCGTGAGAGAGTTGTAAATATTGATAGATTGAACGCCAAATAAAATAAAGTGCAGCAAGGTATTTTTGTATTTTTGGTTTAATAGATCTAAATATAAAAGCAAAGGAAAATAGATCGCAAAGACAAATATATTAAAGAAGAGACCCGGGGGCCGTAGGTTTCACTAGTGGCTTCTCTCGAGAAAAATAGCAAACGGTGGATAAACAAATTACTGTTGGGAAATTGATAGAACTTTAAATAATCATGACAATATCCAGGCAATGATCATTATATAGGCATCACGTCCAAGATTAGTAGACCGACTCCTCTCTGCACCTACTACTATTACTCCACACATCGACCACTGTCTAGCATGCATCTAGTGTATTAAGTTCATGGAGAAACGGAGTAATGCAATAAGAATGATGACATGATGTAGACAAGATCTATTTATGTAGAAATAGACCCCATCATTTTATCCTTAGTAGCAACGATACATACGTGTCGGTTCCCCTTCTGTCAATGGGATCAAGCACCGTAAGATCGAACCCACTACAAAGCACATCTTCCCATTGCAAGATAAATAGATCAAGTTAGCCAAACAAAACCCAAATATCAGAGAAGAAATACGAGGCTATAAGCAATCATGCATATAAGAGATCAAACAAACTCAAATATCTTTCATGGATAAAAAGATAGATCTGATCATAAACTCAAAGTTCATCGGATCCCAACAAACACACCGCAAAAAGAGTTACATCATATGGATCTCCAAGAGACCATTGTATTGAGAATCAAATGAGAGTGAGGAAGCCATCTAGCTACTAACTACGGACCCGAATGTCTACAAAGAACTACTCACGCATCATCGGAGAGGCATCAATGGAAGTGGTGAACCCCTCCGTGATGGTGTCTAGATTGGATCTGGTGGTTCTAGACTCTGCGGCGGCTAGAATTGATTTTTGTCGACTCCCCTAGGATTTCTGGAATATTGGGGTATTTATAGAGCAAAGAGACGGTTCAGGGGCCACCCGAGGTGGGCACAACCCACCTGGGCGCGCCCTGGTGGGTTGTGCACCCCTCGGAGGACCCCCCCAGGTGTTTCTCCGGCCCACTGGATGTCTTGTGGTCCAAAAATCCACAAAAAGTTTCGCTGCGTTTGGACTCTGTTTGGTATTGATTTCCTGCGATGTAAAAAACATGCAGAAAATAGCAACTGGCACTTGGCACTATGTCAATAGGTTAGTACCAAAAATGATATAAAATGATTATAAAACATCCAAGAATGATAATATAACAGCATGGAACAATCAAAAATTATAGATACGCTGGAGACGTATCAGCATCCCCAAGCTTAATTCCTGCTCGTCCTCGAGTAGGTAAATGATAAAAACAGAATTTTTGATGTGGAATGATGCCTAACATATCATCTCATATTCTTTTATTTATAGCATGGACATTTGGACTTTTATATGATTCAAAGCAATAGTCTAGTTTTGACATGATAACTTAAATACTCAAACATATCAACAAGCAACCATGTCTTTCAAAATATCAACACTAAAATAAGTTTTCCCTTGCCCATCATGCTCAATCCTTGATCCATTCATGAAACACACTCGCATATTAGCTACACCCAATGCTCAAGCACGATCATAGTGCCTCCTAATTGGTGCTTTATAAGATAATATGGAGACTCAAAATAAAAATTGCATAAAGTAAAAGAAAGGCCCTCCGCGGAGGGAAGTAGGGATTTGTAGAGGTGCCAGAGCTCAAAGCTAAAATTGAGAGATAAATTTTTTTTGAGAGGCATACTTTTCCCACCAACGAAAACGACTTAGAGTTCCCAACACTTTCCATCCTAAATATATCATAGGCGGTTCCCAAACAGAAATGAAAGTTTATTCCTTTTTCCACCATACTTTCACTTTCCATGGCTAACCATATCCACAGGTGCCTTCCATACCAACACTTTCCAAGGAATTTATTATTTGACGACATAAAGTAAATTCATTTTTCATTTCGGGACTGGGCATCCCTAATACCTTTGCCTTACTCTCGTGCAATGACAAGTGAATAAACACTCATCGTGAGAATAACACATCTAGCATGGAAAATATTAGCCACCCCTCACTGCCTCGCGAGCGGTACGAGCACACAAAAGAGAAATTTATTTTGAATATTAGAGATGGCACATACAAATTTGCTTAGAACAGCAAAAGAATACCGCATATAGGTAGGTATAGTGGACTCATGTGGCAAAACTGGTTTAAAGGATTTTGGATGCACAAGTAGTGATCATACTTAGTGCAAAATGAAGGCTAGCAATAGATTGAGAAGCGACCAACCAAGAAACGAATAATATCATAAGTGAGCATTAAGCATAATTAACACCGAATAATGCACCACAAGTAGGATGTACTTTCATTGCATAACTATTGACTTTCATGCTTGCATAGGGAATCACAAACCTTAACACCAATATTCTTACTAAAGCACAATTACTCATCAACATGACTCACATATCACATCATCATATCTCAAAACTATTACAAGGAATCAAGTTTATTTTGTCCAAATGATCTTCATGAAAGTTTTTAGTATATCCTTCTTGGATATCTATCACTTTGGAACTAATTTTCATGTGTTGCTTTTGATAAGCTCAAACAAATATAAGTAAAGATCAAGAGCATAATATTTCTTTCTCTCAAATTAATTCAAGTGAAGCAAGAGAGAATTTCTTTGAAAATTTACTAACTCTCAAATAAATCTAAGTAAAGCAAGAGAGCGTTTCTTCAAAAAATACTAAAGCACAGCATGCTCAAAAAGATATAACACGTCGTTTGGCTCCTATCATTTGGGCCAAAATTCACGGATTTCATTTGCGAATTCCGACCCCAACTTGTTTGGCTGTCACGGAATTGGACCTTGGAATTCATTTCTCAAATCCAGCGGATAGGTACCGCACCTAGATGGAAATCCCTCCCGAGACCCTATCATTTGCCTGGATTCGACGCAGCTCTCCTCTCCCGATCCCTCTCCCGACGTAACCTACTCCACCCCGCCGCCACTCTCTCCTCTGGCGAGGTCATCCTCCCAGGTTCCCTCTCCTCTGGCGAGTTCACTCCACCCCGCTCCCTCTCCTCCACCGCGGTCACCCCTCCCCCTCTCCTCCACCACCGTCGCCCCTCTCCCTTTCCTCTGCCGCCGTCGCCCCGCCCCGCTTCCTCTCCGCCGCCAAGGCCACCATGCCCCAATCCCTCTCCTCCGCAAGGTCCTCTCCTCTGGCAAGGTCGCAAGGCACAAGGACACCCCGACGTCAAGGTTTCCTGTCCCTCTCACCACCGGTAAGGCTTCTCCTCTGCCTCTCCTTCCCACTAACTTCTATTGCATCTCGCTACCCTAACCAGTTCACTCGATTTACAGCAGGACGTCGTCCTCGTCTATCCGCTCTCATCCACTACAATCTTTTGCGGGATCCGTCCACCCCTTGTCGTCTTCGCTGCAGATCGATCTTGTGGCACCGCCCTACTCTGTCTCCACTGCAGATCCCCAACCTCCAAGCCCACCTTTCTTTTGGCACCTTGCAAGGTACAGTCCGTCCATGGCTTAACAAAAGCTCTTGGATAACTTAACAACTAGTACTAGCTGCTGATGCACTTGATTGTAAAGTGGCTCCATTGTCCATGAAGTACTCTTCCCTGTATGATTCTTGCAACATGAATAGCATGGTACTACTACTGCTTGTTGGTTTGAATAAGATGGGTTTCAGTTATCAAGCAGCATGAATAGCATGGTACTACTACTGCTAACATTATATGTGAAGGGTAGCTAATAGTGTACTCTTTGACATAATTCTAGAGGGAAACAAGCTATCCAGCAGGGTTATTTTCAGGTTCTAAAACTTTATATGCAAAGCAAAATACAAACCACCTGGTCTAGTTTGTAATCGATTCCTTTCTGGCCTGATGTATAATGTCAGGTTAAATTTGTCCTTGTTATTGCTGAATTCCTCTTCAATTCATGTGCTTTTTTTACTATGATATGCACATGTACACAAACAATGAGCTTGAGTTTTTTGTGTATCACTAGTAATTGAGCATGAGTTTCTAATTGTCATTTATTAATTCTTAATATAGATGTTAGACTTGCGCGTTAACACATTGCGTGATGATGAGAGGAGGAAGAAAAGATAGAGGGCAGCGGCTGGATTTTTTGTGTCGGTTGTCGCAATATACACATGATCAATCTCTTTTACCATACTCTGCATCACAGAAGAGATATACTCACTTACATAAAAAAAAGAGGACATATACTCACTGTTTTGTCACCTCTTCTCAATGCACTAACTTGTAGCAAATTGCATCTCTTACAACTATATTTATTCATGTTACTGCCATGTTCTTGCTATGTCAAGTGTTATGTTAATCTTTCTTTTCAAATATGTGAAGACTACTGTTAAAATGGCACACTTGTGATTTTTTGTCATTCTCTAGTGTGAAAACTAAGATTGGTACCAACCTACATGCATTACCTTTCTTGATGAGCAATATTTTCCATTTTTTACTTTGATGAGAATGCATTGCCTGCTTGATACATACAACGAAAGCGATAATATTGTCCATCAATTTCCTTGATGAGCAATATATCCTTTCTTTTTTCTTTGATGAGCATGCATTACCTTTCATTCATGCCAAACTAATGCCTCATTGTTAAATTTGCTAGTTCAGTAGCTGACAAGACAAATGTCAAAAAGCGGGCAGGAGCTAGACGATGACATGTTGGTAGTCTATGACCTCAAGTTCAAGTCCAGATGGAATGAAAAAGAATTGGGTCCTGGAGTCAAGCTATATGACCTTACTTTGATGCAAATTTTCAGTTTTTATTGTCATAATGTACTTGTGATTATAAGTTGTAGTATTTTATCTTCCAAACCTTGCTTAGTACAAACTTTAAAGCTTTGAATCTTTGTTTTGCTTGTGTCAGACTACATTTTGAGATGGACATGGCAGTTGTAACTGAATTTAAATATGTAGATTTTTGCTTTATGCAGCTGATTCTTATGTGAAATATGGCATGCCGCAACTTGTTTCATGTGGGCATGAATGTTAAATATTCGTAAAGAAGATGTTTGTGTATTATGAAGTTCATTTTGAAGTTAGACCATGCGTTTTTACCAATTCTTCACAAAAGGGCAGCCAAACAGGATATGGTAGTCATTTCAATCTCGAAATCCTTGTGGCAGCCAAACATGATTTTTGGAACTGGACTTCCATTCCAACCAAATGAAATCCCCATGGAGACTTCATTTCATTTCTGCCAAATGAAATGAAATGAGGGGTGCCAAACGACCTGTAAGTGAAGCAGTAGAGCAAATCCATAGCTCATAAAAATTTAAGTGAAGCATAGAGAGCAATTCTAAAAAGTCATGGCATAATTTTGGCTCTCTCAAATAGGTGTGTCTAGCAAGGAATCAAGACTAAAAACACAAGGCAAAACAAGTAAAGACTCATATCATACAAGACGCTCCAAGCAAAACACATAGTATGTGACGAATAAAAATATAGCTTCGAGTAAAATACCGATGGTCGTTAGAAGAAAGAGGGGATGCCACTCAGAGAATCCCCAAGCTTAGTTGCTTGCTTCTCTTTGGATAATAGCTTGGGGTTCCATGGGCATCCCCAAGCTTAGGCTCTTCTTACTCCTTATTCCTTCATCTATCGTAAGATAACCCAAAACTTGAAAACTTCAATCACACAAGAGTCAACAAAACCTTCGCGAGATCCGTTAGTATAAGAAAACAAATCACTACTATAAGTACTGTAGCAAACCAATTCATATTTTATTCTTGCATTATATCTATTGTATTCTAACTTTTCTATGGAAAAAACTCCTCAAAGAAAACCATAGAATCATCAAAACAAGCACACGACGCAAAGAAAACAGAATCTGTAAAAAAAACAGAACAGTCTGTAGCAATCTGGATATTTCGAATACTTCTGAAACTCCAGAAATCTTGAGAAATTAGGAAACCTGAGCAATTTGTATATTAATCTTTTGCAAAAAGAATTCGTATTTTATCACACTATGATTTAAATTTAAAATTATTTTCGTGAGCGCAAAAGTTTCTGTTTTTCGGCAAGATCAAACAACTATCATCCAAGAAGATCCTAAAGGCTTTACTTGGCACAAACAATAATTAAAACACAAAAAACACAATCATAACAGTAGCAATATTGTGCTAACACTCAAGAACAGAAAGCAAAAAGCAAAAATAATTTTATTCATTGGTCTGCCTCCCAACAAGCGCTATCGTTTTACGCCCTTAGCTAGGCATAAAGCAAGGATCTAAGTTTTGTCATCCTTGTTCTCCAACTCCTCAATCACCCAATCAGATTTCTTTGAAGATTTGGCAAGTAAAATAGCAAAACTTCTAGGCATAAAATTGAGGAATTCGTTCTTACCAATGGGATCTCTTGCAACTTCAACAAAATTTGGATGAACACTAATCATTTTAAGATCTCCATTATTATTACTAGAAGTTGCACCCTTGTTCTTGGTAACTTGAGTAATCTTGCCGATCTTAACGGGAGTTTTTTCAGTAGTTTTAGCAGAAGCAAAAGCCATGCTTAAATTGCTAAAGATTTCTTCTAGTTTATCAATCCGAGACGGACTTTCCTCAATTCTTTCATGAATTACGGTTCCCTTTTCTTTTAACAACTTAAAACCTTCTCCCGCTTTTGACCCGATTTTAGTAGCAAAATTATGCATCTTTTTATCCAAATTTTCAATGTGTTCTTCAGTGAGCATTTTCTTTTCAATAGCATCTAATCTTTCCATGACATGCTCAAGAGTCAAAGGTGTTTCATTAATCATAAGAGGTGGTGATCCTACCAAATTTTCCATAGCATTAAAAGCATCAAGAGAGGGACACATCAAGAAATTTCCACCGGTAATCGTATCAAGGACGAATCTATACCAAGTGGTGATGCCCACATAAAAACAGCGAAGAAGAACAACGGTAGATTGCTTGCGGATAGATCTATTATGAGCATTGCAAATCCTATACAAGGCATCTTTTAAATTTTCTCCTCCCCTTTGTTTAAAGTTGAGAACCTCGTTCTCGGGAGTGCACACAATAGAGTAAGAACTATCCATGACGATAATAACGGCAAACAAGATTGCACTCAAAAATAGATCCGGCAAGAAAACGGCGAACGAAAAAGAGGGCGAATAAAACGGCAAATTTGTGTGAAGTGGGGGAGAGGAAAACGAGAGGCAAATGTAAAATAATGTAAATTGCGAGGAGATGAGATTTGTGATTAGGAACTTGGTAGATGTTGAAGATCCTCCCCGGCAACGGTGCCAGAAATTCCTTTCATGCGGCTTGAAGCTACGTCGGTATTTCCCCAAAGAGGAAGGGATGATGCAGCACAGCGGCGGTAGGTATTTCCCTCAGTGCTGAGACCAAGGTTATCGAACCAGTAGGAGAACCAAGCAATACTATGTTAATAGCACCTGCACACAAATAACAAACACTCGCAACCTGACGTATTAAAGGGGTTGTCAATCCCTTTCGGGTAGCGGCGCCAGAAATTGGCAACCGGACGTGAGAGAGTTCTAAATATTGATAGATCAAACGCCAAATAAAATAAAGTGCAGCAAGGTATTCTTGTATTTTTGGTTTAATAGATCTGAAAATAAAAGCAAAGAAAAATATATCGCAAAGACAAATATATTAAAGAAGAGACCCGGGGGGCGTAGGTTTCACTAGTGGCTTCTCTCGAGAAAAATAGCAAACGCTGGGTAAACAAATTACTGTTGGGAAATTGATAGAACTTCAAATACTCATGACAATATCCAGGCAATGATCATTATATAGGCATCACGTCCAAGATTAGTAGACCGACTCCTGCCTGCATCTACTACTATTACTCCACACATCGACCGCTATCCAGCATGCATCTAGTGTATTAAGTTCATGGAGAAACAGAGTAATGCAATAAGAACGATGACATGATGTAGACAAGATCTATTTATGTAGAAATAGACCCCATCATTTTATCCTTAGTAGCAACGATACATACGTGTCGGTTCCCCTTCTGTCACTGGGATCAAGCACCGTAAGATCGAACCCAATACAAAGCACCTCTTCCCATTGCAAGATAAATAGATCAGTTGGCCAAACAAAACCCAAATATCGGAGAAGAAATACGAGGCTATAAGCAATCATGCATATAAGAGATCAAAGAAACTCAAATAACTTTCATGGATAAAAAGATAGATCTGATCATAAACTCAAAGTTCATCGGATCCCAACAAACACACCACAAAAAGAGTTACATCATATGGATCTCCAAGAGACCATTGAATTAAGAATCAAACGAGAGAGAGGAAGCCATCTAGCTGCTAACTACAGACCCGAAGGTCTACAAAGAACTACTCACGCATCATCGTAGAGGCACCAATGGAAGTGGTGAACCCCTCCGTGATGGTGTCTAGATTGGATCTGGTGGTTCTGGACTCTGCGGCGGCTGGAATTGATTTTCGTCAACTCTCCTACGGTTTCTGGAATATTGGGGTATTTATAGAGCAAAGATGCAGTTCAGGGGGCACCCGAGGCGGGCACAACCCACCTGGGCGCGCTTCGGGGGCCCAGGCGCGCCCAGGTGGGTTGTGCTCCCCTCGGAGCACCCCTCCCCCCCCCCCCCCCCCCCGGTGCTTCTCCGACCCACTGGATGTCTTCTGGTCCAAAAAAATCCACAAAAAGTTTCGGTGTGTTTGGACTCCGTTTGGTATTGATTTCCTGCGATGTAAAAAACATGCAGAAAATAGCAGCTGGCACTTGGCACTATGTCGATAGGTTAGTACCAAAAAATGATACTAAATGATTATAAAACATCCAAGAATGATAATATAACAGCATGGAACAATCAAAAATTATAGATACATTGGAGACGTATCAACCTGCAGCCACTCTAATAGAACAAAATCATCAGATATTGGCAGATAGTGGTGATCCTGTTGATAGGAATCAATATCAAAGGCTAGTTCGACGATTAATCTATCTGTCGCATACAAGACCTAATATAGCATATGTTGTTAGTATTGTAAGCAGATACATGCATGATCCTAGAACTAGCCACTTAGATGTCATGAGTAGAATTCTAAGATACTTGAAGAGTTGTCCTGGGAAAGGAATCTTGTTCTCTAATCATGGGCATCTGAGAATAGAGGGGTACACCGATGCAGATTGGGATGGATGCTTAGATGATAGACGTTGAACTTTCGGCTATTGCATGTTTATAGGAGGAAATCTGGTTAGTTGAAGAAGTAAGAAGCAGAGTGTGGTGGCTCGCTCGACAGCGGGAGCGGGGTTTAGATCAATGGCTTTAGGGTTGTGTGAACTGATGTGGCTGAAAACATTGCTAACTGAGTTGCAGTTGTGTGCTGGTGCACCTATTCAAGTCTCATGTGATAATCAGGCCACAATTAACATAGTGAATAACCTAGTTTATCATGATAGGACTAAACATATAGAGATCAATAGGCACTTCATTCGAGAGAAATTAGACGAAGGGTTATTTCAAATTAGTTATGTTAAGTATGTAGATCAGCTTGCAGATGTATTGACAAAAGGAATAGGAGTCGTATCATTTGTGAGGATTTGTAACAAGATGGGGCTTATTGACATATTCGCCCCATCTTGAGGGGGAGTGTTGGTGGTCCTTGTGTTGTATAATAGGATAGCTACAGGTCTTATGTGTAAAAAATGCAACCCTGTAAATACTCTGTACTGAGGAATGGATGAGCAGTTTTCTCTCCCTGAACAGAACTTCCAAAGTTTACCCCTTTTCTCTCCACCCCCCCCCCCCACACACACACACACACACATCTGAACCCTAGTCCTGAAGGAGATCATGATTGTGTCAAACAACATCATATCATCAATATGCCATTGCTAAACCACAGAGTCCAGTAGTCCAGCCAATGATACTGATATATGTTTCCAGTTAAAGCAGTAGCACTTATGTGTAAGTAACTCAGAAATTTATAGTTAGAAACTACTAGAGGATTTTTTTTTCAGAACTATGCAATAGTATATGTGTGAGCATTTCTACAACCAAGCTAAACTTCCAATTAAAACAAGTTCAAATCAAGTGTTCTGATGGTAAATCTGACATCGAAAATTCCATGCTAATAGTTCTAAATTATTTTTTTACAAGTCAGAAGATTTCAGTTACACTTTCATCTTAGAGCTCGGAGAAACGAAAATAACAATTTTGTCGTGTTATTGTGAACAGGACCTATTCATAGAAACTGAAACATCCATAATAAACTCTATTTACTAGCTATATAAGCGGACGCACTGAATTTCCAACGGGCCTGGACGAGGGCAATGTCAGGGTTGTGGACGAGGAAGGGGATGGAGCACCACTGGAAGTCGGCATCAAAGATGGCCACCAAATAGCAGTCTTTGACGTAGCCGTGCTTCATGCCTTCCTTGAGCGCGCCGGCCTTGTACCCGCGACGGTTGTCCCGGATCTCATAATTGATGTTCACGCCCTTCCTCGCCCAACGACGGCACTCCACCTGCACCAGCTCCTGCGCACCCAGTGCGGTGTTTCGTTGTTCAAAAAAAAAAATCTGTGAAGCACCTAGACATCGTTATCTTTTCGGTGGGATTTTTTTTAGAGAAAGGGATCATCGGTTTGAACAGAAGAGGTTGGACACATAAGAGGATATTGCAAAAAGGGTTGTGCTATGATGAGGTTTGCAACATTGGCCATATTGCAATGAAGGTTGGACACAAGAGAGGAGCGATTGCATAGTCTGACATCACACGCATCTGACGGCTCGCGACCCGATCAATTTTTTCAAAAGATCCGTCAGCCGACACCTAGGATGCCCCATACATTTTATGCGAGACTTTTTGTTCACGTTAGCGTCTAATATGTGCATGTAAGGTTTGAACACACATTAAAAAAATCTATCCTCTTCTCTGACAAGTGTGAATCTTTGTCAAATAAACTCGCTATCCAGCGTTATGGTCAGAAATACCTAATCCACTTCTAATTGCCAAATCTGGACTGCCAAAAAACTAAGCAACATGTGGCACAAAGGCCTTTTGCACCAACTCAGATGATAGAAAAGGTGCGAAGGGAAAATCCTATATTATGCATTTAGAGTCATATAGTTGACCTACCACACACTTGAGTGAGCGATGAGTTGGGCCGGTTTTTACTAGTTTTGGGAACGTTCTAGGAGGTGAATGGACCTGGTTTTTTTATTGGTTTTTACTCTCCTTTTTTTCTTTTCTTTTTTTTTATTTTTTATTTTTCCGTTTTCAAGTTTATTTTTTAAAAAAATGTATGTTTTTAATAAAAAATGTTCGAAACTTTAAAAAATGTGCGTGTTTTCAAATATTGTTTATGAATTCAAAACATATTCAAGAATCTCCAAAAATCTTCTTGGTTTTGAAGAACTATTTAGAATGTCAAATAATGTTCTTGTTTTCAATTTTTTGTTTCAAATTAAACAAATGTTCGTGTTTTTGGAAAAAGGTTGGGAATTATTAAAAAACACTTTTAGTAAATTGTTCACTATTTCAAAAAAATGTTTCCATTTTCAAAAATTTCTCAGAAATATGTTTTCCCCTTTTTTCAAAAATGTTCATGTTTCCAAGAAATGTTCTCGTTTTTCCCTAAACTTTTTTTAAAATTGTTGAAATAATCGAATTAGAAATTTCCATATTACTTCAAAAAATGAACGAAAATGAAAAATAAATTGGGGAGAAACCGCTAAGTGGGCGGACGTGACAATACCGACCCGAATTACTCGCTACCGCGACCATCACTATAGTCCTTTGTAAATGGGCCGGCCCATCCGTGGCCTCCCTTGTCTGTTGGGGCGCTGTTGGACTGTGAGAGCGTCGTATAGGACCCCCCTGGTGCGAGTTCCACCTTAATCCAATTGCCAAAATTTTCTTTCCTTATGTCTAGACGTAGAACTAAGAAAGAAATAGATTTGACTATCATCACCATCATCATCATCATCATCATTACAAGTGGCTAAACTCTGGCGTGTGAGTAGGTCCCCTCTAAGATGACCTCGGTACCATTATATAGCAAAACTTATGAAAGGCATCCATGTCGGCGTGTGGGGTGTACATGAGTTAAAGTCAGTTCGGTGTTGCCAGGGATGGAGCCAGGATTCCTGCATGGAGAGGCGGGTTTACTCATGGAGGGTGCAAAGCTTTCATCGAGTAAGAAAATTTGGTTGCAGTAGCTACTACAACTAAAGAAGAAATAGTTCATTGCGGGGAATCTAGCCCCCTCCCTCACGCCCTAAATCAGCCCATGGGTATCAGTTTACAACATGTTTAGGGCCTTATTCCATATTCCTAGAGCATTTCCTAATTCTTGATGCATCGCATGATGGTAGGTCTCCAGCTAAGGCGACAGGGAATCTTCTGGTGTCTATGGGGTGTTTCATATTTTAAGGGGGGGCAACCTGGCAGCAAAGGAAGGCATAACGATAAGTGATTTGACTTATCATCAGCAATAA